>NC_056738.1:214287658-214302658 GCF_019279795.1 Protopterus annectens
ACCAAGGAATCAAGCAGTTTCACTTCAAAAACATCCGTTATGAAATACAGAGATATTTTCAGATTTTGTTGTGCATTCAGAATTATTTTTGTAATTACAGAGGTATGATGAGAAATCAGCAGTAACAGTCACTATTAAGAGTACGAAATTCATCTGCCTGTCTGACTGGCAGTTTACATTCCATTTCAGCTTAATTTAAAGACAAAGTGATTTTGATGTTTTTGTTACCGTCAGAGTAGGCAATTTGCCCAACAGTGCCAGGGCAGCACTTTTTTTAATTTCATATCTACCTGATATGTACTGACTTCCAAATGTTTCTTGTTTGATGAGGCATTAGACTTGCCATTATAGCTTGCAAATTATTGCACTTGATGATGTGCTATTTATTTATTTAATCACTTATTAATTTACAAGACAAAAAAGCAAACAGTTATAAAATAAAACTAGGTCTTAAGGATAATACTTAGATTGCCTTCAGTAAAGTACAGACAACCTTGGCCAATGAGATATAAGAAGGGGATAAAACTGGCAACATTATAGGTAGGTAGAGCTCGTTGATATCAGAAGGAATGTATTAAGACTTAAGTCCAATGTGTACTATCTGATTTAGTCAGTATTTACATATGTACCAAATGAAAGTGGTTAGAATCAAGCTAGAACTCTAGATTTGGTTTTATCCATACCTAGCTGTCTTTGATTTACATGGCCGTGGGACATTTTCATTGCTAAGTTCCTGACGTGTCTGCGTACTGGCACTTGATTTCCGCTTTTGCTTTTTTCACCTTATGTAATAAATCATTTTGAAGGAAGTAGAGAATTTTTTGTGGCAGCCTCCTCCCCACCACTGTAATTATGAATCTCAGGCTTTATTCAAAGTTTCACACTCCAGTGTAGCTTTTTGAAATTTAGCCAACTAACTCAGTCAGCTAGGTAAAGGGTTTCACCTCTAGTACTTTCTTATGGTAAGTTAGCAGATTCTGAATCTTCCCCTACTAAAACAGACACAAGGGTTTCGGTGACTTTTTCTCCTAGAAAAGTTCATGATAGTGAGACCACCTGCTTCCCTCTCTATTCCTTAGACTTTTCCTGCTTTGATTTTCAAGGTATACTATCAACTTCCTCCTTTGCTCATTCCCTTGAAGTTTTAGTCCATCAAATCTACTGGACTGTGTTCTCTCATAGCTTGAAAAATGCCACATGACTTCTTTTTCCAATGTCTGAATTGTCATTTTTGCCTCTATTCCCAAACCATTCTCACTCTCAGTTTGTTCTTTTTCGTCTGGAGGGCCTGTGACATCTCTTTCTCCCTATATGCTCACACATAACCCTGTTTCCATAGGGATCTCTATTACTATTTTTGTGCCTTTACTGGTCCCAGATGAATTAATGACTATGGCTGTTGGTAGTTTCTTCTTATCTGATTCAGAGTATAGCAAAGGCAAGGCTACAGGATGTTCATCCTGGGGGGTGGGTGGGCATCCCCATTATGTTTGGGCTGTAGCTTGTCAAAACCATTACCATTTCCCCTCTATTTGCATAAATGTTTAAAATGTTGGAAATTCTTTCAATTCATGATGTCAGAGGTCAAACCATAGGCTGATAGTAGGCTAATTACCCTAAAGGGCCTTTTCAGGCCTAATCATGCTACCCAAATGTAATGGATCATTTTGGGCTCCATTGGTTTCATGTAGAGTATATATAACTTGAGCATGGGTGGTCAAGCATTTACAAGCTCCATCTTTCTAATAGGGACACAAGAGCCTGGTCAAAGGTAAATGTTTAGTTCCCCATCCACTGATCCAGGTTGCACTTGGATAAGTTTAGGGAAGAACTTTGCTTCACATGAATGGGAAGCCTGTTACAGAGAAGGAGGAGTCTCTAAGATACATACCTGTCACCCTGATATGTCGAATTTATACTGCAGGTGAGGTTGACATCATTAGCTTGAGGGTTTCTGATGATATTTGTTTTGCATATATGCAAGAGGTCCATTAAGGCTGGACCATAAGATAATTTATAGGCCAGGCATAGATCGCCTTTCAGCAGTCTGGAGGTCACTGAATATGAGGATAAGGCTTTGAGGTGATCTGAATAGGATATGTTGACTACACCATGTATTATCGTTGAGAGGAACCTCAGCAGACACCCGTTTTTGCATATACCTGATTAGGCACATACTGAAGGTGGCATTGTACTCAAAGGTTGGTCTAATGAGTGGTGAATACAGAGGAACAATGGCATCTTTGGCAGCACAGCACAAGGTAAAAAAACAAGCCACCTGGTAGAATCTCAGCATAAATAGGCTACATAACAACAGGAAGAAAGTCACATCCAAAAACAGCAAGTGCAATGCCCAACCAAAGAACTCCATCATCAAACTTGATCAGCAATTCAGTGGACTAATTAAGTCTACCAGAGCTAAATATGAGGTAATAGTCACCACCAAGGATAAGGAAAATCAGAAAACATTCTTCAGCTATATCTGGAACCTCACAAGAACTAAAAACACAAGTACTATAAAGGCAGAGAAACTGACTATTGCTCTGTAGCACTTATTTGTAGTAGGACAGCACAGGAAACAAGCAAAACATTTACATCTCAGTGACTTTATACAGGCAGAGAAACTGACTAAGCAGAGAAACTAGCCCATTGGCCAGTCATAAAATACACATAAGGACTTCTGTAATTCCCATCCTTTGAACAGATCAGACTACCCCCTCCTGCCACTAGAGAGCAGACTTTCATACTGTAAAACCACACAAGGGTAAGCCCAAATGCAGAAATTAGAAAACGGGCAACAAAGTAGCTGCAAACGGTTGCTTGAAAAAATGTCTGCAGTGCAGAAATAAGTGAAATACAGTGGCATTTTACACAGAAAAAGTGCAGAGATACAATAAATAATACAGCAATATTGCAGCAGCAGAATACTTATACGACTTAAGAAAAGTGTAAAATATTGATCATTAATACTTATCTGTGCTAGGATGGCACTGGATAAGGTATTAATACAGCAATGGTTAGTACCTTTTCAAACTCAGTTTGGATCTCTGTCTGGCCAATGTCACATTGTTTTTGTCCTCATAGACCACACTCCATCATTAGCCCTTTCTGTCTGAATCTTTGGTTATAATGATAATCATAATCTACCAGCTCTTGCAGTTCACTCTCAACTTCCAGAATGCCATTAGATTGTAAATTGTTCAATCACAGGATAAAGTGTTAACCATCCTAGTAAAGGTATTATCACATACTTTATACAATTTTCTGTTAAGTTCAACATCCACATCAAAATTAACATCAGTGTTAGAATTTGGCATTGAGGCCCCTTTTCTCATGTTTAAACTGATGCATAAGTGGGATTGATCCCTTAAATTTAACAAATGACTTTACAATCATTCTCTGTGTTTCAACTTTATATATACTTTGATGATATAAGATTGTCTCTATTAGAGTAGCAAAACTTTCAGAATCATTTTGATCTGGCTGATGCTACTTATTAACACGGTAGGCAATGCCTATTTAATTCTATCAATCATCAATATCTTTATCATTGTTTCTTTACTACTATAACTCTCTGGATCTAACCGTAAAAATGTTAAATGCATTGATTTGGACATCTGGGACCTTGTCATGCTGTTTTTTTTAAGAGACCATTCGTGAAATTTGCAAGCTTTAGTCTTTACTCTCATACCAGCTTGAGCCTGTCAACATTTTTTACTTTCTCATTGTACCGGTGGTCTGCTTCTTTCATATTCATGGCAGCTCAGAGGGGATCACCCATCACCTGGCCATAAAGTATCTAAACCAAGTTTGGAACAATAAGTAACGCTGTCATCTTTAAGGCAGAAGGCTGTAGGTTCTAGCTGCATGCCAGATAGATCAATTTGAGGTACTGCAGCTCAACATAATGGGGTGTTGCACTCCTGAGTGTGCATCCATCAGATGATATGTTAAACCAAAGTCACATCCGCTTGAGTTGTTGGTAATTTACATGGATGTAAAAGATCACACAACAACTTTTGAAAAGCGTAGGGAAATTTTATTTATGTATCTTTTATATATATATATATATATATATATATATATATATATATATATATACACACACACACACACACATATATATTTATAGATGGGTCTGCTTCACTACTTCACAAGAACAAAATCCCACTTACCTGACTTCCTTAATGCTGAGATGAAAAGGCTGAGAACCGCATATCACTGACCTCCCAGAACACCGACTTTCCCCTCCAGGTAAGTAACCATTTGGCCAGTCTGAAAAATAAATTAAACCCAACCATGTGGGAGGGCTTCACCCCCCACCCACCCCAACTAAATATACCAACTCTGAGATTGTACTACTGCGGGGCTAAGAGGGAAAGTTCAACACGGTAGCCAAGTGGTTACTTACCCGGAGTGGAAAGTCAATGTTCTGGGAACAACATTCCCCCAACTCCATTACTATAACCACTTCCATAATTTACTCAAAGCCTGTGAAGAATCCCAAAATTTATTATACAATAACTTATCGCATCTAGCCAACCGCAATACCTAAAATGTTTCCATGAGACATTTGTCCCAAAATCAACCAAATGTTCACCATAATTCCAGGAGTAACCATATAAAATAATATGCAGATCCAAAAAAGAAAATGGGAAAACACAGAATAGTTAAAAAAACTCTGTTCAAAAAGTAAACATGGACACTCAAGAAAAGCATGCAGTATCATTCCTTCCACATTATATAAACCACATAATCATTGATTAAGAATTTTATATTTCAACAAAGCGTTCACAGGTAATTTAGTTAATGACAAATATCATACAAAATCCTTAATCTCCAGAATATTTGAAAACCTATTCTACCTATCAAGAATACCTTTTTGAATATAATTTGGAAGGGCAACCCATGGTCCTTCATGAAAATAAGAATCTATCATGGAGTCATGCCAGTGCTTTCTATTTAGAACAGTTCCTGAAAGAGACAATTTCATTAAAAATATTTGGAAACATATTATCTCATAATAGAATGCTGAACAACTTTTTTCTTATGCTGTTGACAAGCTTCTCATACATTCTCATATTTTACCCACAGAAGCTTTCCAACAATACTTATAGAAGGGGCACCAATTCTCTGTAAAATCTCCTTCAGAACCAGAAGCTAAAAAATGGGATTATTAATCCAATCCTTCCATTGTACAATATATTAGATTATGTTTTATCTTGTTTAAACCTGCCCCCCCCCAACAAAATGAATTATCAACTTATCCACACCCCCACCAGGGACAACAATATCCTAGAGCAAGTCAATACCAACATGAGTGACCAGTGTTCCACACCTGAAGTCAACTCCTCGTTGGCCTGATCCGACCATAAGCTAATCACCCTTGATATCCACATCCCGCCCCCACCCCCATTAAGGAAACCACGATAAAAAATTTCTCCAAAGCCAACTTCATGCTTCTTAAGACAGAAGTGGTGAATTTCATGACACCCATGCAGATGGACAATACAGTTACAACTGCTGAATCCTACACAAATGCACTCTATAAGCACTTACACGAGTGCATGGATCGTGCTATCCCAAACAGAACCAAGACACTATTCTCCAAAAAAAGTAAGCCAATCTGGTGGTCCCCTGCCATAAACAAACTGTACAACAGAAGGAAGAAACTGTTACAAAAGAGAGTAAAATCCCATGAGTGGAGGAGCTTCCTGGTCAGCCTCAGTAAGAAGCTGAGATCACTTATAAGATCCTCCAAAGCTAGCTACGAAAACAAAATCACCACTAATTCCAGTTATCCCACTCCAAAAAGGGGGAGCCACCACTGATCCCGGGAACTATCGACCTATTAGCCTGACGAGCCTGGTCTGCAAGGCCATGGAACATATCATCATGGAACTCATAAACAAAGACATTGCTAACCTCCAAATTCTGGATCCCATCCAGTTCGGGTTTGTGAAAGGCAGATCATGCCTCCTGAACCTGATCAACTTCTTTGAGGCAGTCACCAAAGCCGTAGATGAGGGTAAGGTGGTTCACACAGCCTATCTTGGCCTCGCCAAGGCTTTCAACACCATCCATTCTGGAATTATAGCTAAACTCACTAAACTAGGTATAAATCCCTACGTCACAAGATGGGTTGCCAACTGGCTCACTGACAGAACCCACACTGTAAAAGTTGCAGACTCCAAATCTGACTTCAAAGCAGTGACAAGTGGAGTACCACAGGGTTCCATCCAGGGACCTCTCCTGTTTGGTATCTACTTCTCTGAAGTACAGGCTAACACAGAAGGCCTCTGGCTAGCAAAGTTCACAGATGACTGCAAACTAGGAGCCATAGTCAAGTCATCAAATAATGTGCACATCCTACAGAAGGACCTCGCTGAGACAGATGCCTGTTGTCAGAGCCATGGCCTCAAGCTCAATGCCAAAAAGTGCAGTGTCATCCCCTTTGGTAAAAACTCTGTACCCATGAACTACCACATAGGCAGCAATCTACTTAACACCGAATGCATGATAAGAGACCTTGGGACCCAGGTGGACAGCAGTCTCTCCTTTGATAGTCACATCACCACAGTAGTCAGGAAGTCCTTCTACGTGGCACACCTCATCATAACAGGGTTCTCATCCAGGAAAAAAGAGGCCATTGTTCCCCTCTACTTGACACTCATTAGAACCATTATACAGTACAACGCCCCTTTTGGAATGTACCTCACAAGACATCTGCAGCAGCTGGAAAGGCCACAGAAGTACCTCACAAAGAGGATTACTGGCCTCAAACAAATGCCCTACACTGACCGCCTCAAAAAACTCCAGCTTTATTCCGTAGCATATCACCTACTCTGAGGTGATCTCTGCCTAACATATAAAGCTATGTCAAACCCAGAGTTGTTGGACATGCTACACCTAAAGAAATCCCAGTCCCTCTGAGCTACATGCTCTAGGGACCTAAACCTTGTCACCACAATAAACAGGACATGCTGGAGGGATAGATTCCTGTCCCAGAGACTTCCCATACTCTGGAACAGGCTACCCATGTATGTCAAGCAAATTTTTTCATTAGCACTCTTCAAGAAAAATCTTGATGAGTGGATGGGAAATAGGAAATTCACCCTGGGGATCATTTCTGTGTCTCTTCTCAACAGTGGCACAGGAAAATAACTTTCTTTCATGGCATATGCCAGGGAACCTTGTTGGCTAGGCTTACTTAGGCCCTTGGGCCGATAGCCTAGTACCTACCTATGAACCTATGAACCTATGAAGAAAATAGATATCGGAAAGTCTCTTAGATTTTTAGAAAAGGAAAAAAACATTTCCAAAATAAGGCAATTTTCCTAAAACTATTGTATACAACACATATACCTTTTTAGAAAATGACATCTTAATCCTGGACCACTGCCCTAAAATATTTTTGGCCATAGCTAATAATACATCCCGCTGATGTACTATAAAATGCTCATCTCTAAGCAAAATCCCTAAACAGAAATACTATGAAGATTGTTGCTCATTCGTCTCTAACACATATGACAAGAAGGCTTTGGGTTTTGTTTAGATGCTTTAATACACAGAAACACATCAGGATGGATAGAATCATCTCTAAATACAAATCAAATAGTTAACAGATAGACTTTACATATATACCTGCTTACATTTCAACAGCTAACTACAAAATGGGAGTCAGACTTGCACATGCTCAGTATTTATACATTTGTGGAAGCCCTTAGATAGTTTCTTAAAGGTATATACACATATATTGATCTACACCCCCCCCTCTTAAAAATATTGCCCTTTGCATGAAACAATAGCAAAGATAGATATGTGTTACTGTATACATTGGAGACAAAACACAATATTCATGTCTAAGTTGCTTCATATTTGCTACAGGGTTTAGAGATTCAACCATATCTCATAACATAACAGCTGGGACCAAATTTAGCAACAGGGAAAGTCTGCGGTGCACAGCTCATATCACAAACTTCTGGATTCGTCACAGGAATGGGAATGTCCACTGGGATTTCCTCTGGAATTGGAACACCGGACAACTCACTCTGAGATAAAGAGTCTTTCTCACAGGCTATCTGCTGTGGTATAGGCTCAGACACCAGTCTCAAATGTTTTTGATTCCAACTAAAAGTTGCTCCTTCTGATTCTATAATGTACAGTCTTGAGTCTGGACCAATATTCTTCATGGCACCAATCCGATCATAACCTTTGGACGTTTGCATTTTTACCACTTCTCCCTCTCGTAATGGATTAAGCAGTTTACTGGTCTTATTGTAGTAGGACTTCTGGGATAGGCACTTCTTCAACAGATTGCATTTCACTAACCTGTAGTTCTTGAAACATGGACCCAACAATTGACTACTGATTGATAATCTTGTTCTGGTTGGTCTCAAAAGAAATATCTGAGCAAGTGAACCACGATGTTTATCATGAGGAACATTTCTGAGATTCAAGAGATCCAGGAAAACATCACTATTATCTCATTTTGACTTCTCTAGTAACTGCTTTGCACTTTGAAATGCACGTTCTGCCAAACCATTTGATTGCAGGTACTCTGGACTACTTGTGACATGAGTAAAGTCTCATTCTTCAGCACATCTTTTGAACTGTTGGCTTGTAAACTGTGTGCTATTGTCAGAAACAACTTTGTGCGGACTACCATGAACAAGAAAACGATGCTTCATCTTAGCAATGACAGTACAGGATGCTAGGTTAGGAAGTAGGTCAATCTTGAACCAATTGGAGTAAGATTCTACTATCACCAAATAATGTTGACCATTCCACTTGAAGATGTCTGTGGCTACTCTCAACCAAGGTAGTTCCAGAATGTAGTTAAGCTGAAGTGGTTCCTTCTGTTGTTGAGGCTTTGTACTATTACACACTGAACAAGATGAAAGGGATCTTTCAATGTCTTGTGACATAGAAGGCCAAAATACCAGTCCTCTCACCCTTATTTTGATAGATTCGGTTCCTGGTTGACCAAGATGCAAGATAGTAATGTACTCTGGTTGCAAGGCCTTTGGAACAATTACCTTCGAACCATTCATAATGATACATTTGTCAGCAAAAATCTCATCTATGTATGGAAAATAAGGTTGCACTTCTTAAGGTAAACTTGATTGTTTTGTCTGCCACCCATGATTGATAAAGTAGTTGAGCCTTTGTAAAACTGGATCTGTGTCTATGTGATCTCTCAACTCATCAAGATGTGTGTAAGAGAAATATATCACTTCCATGACTTCAAAATCAAGATTCTCATTCTCCTGCTGTTCTGTGGTATTTCTAAGCAATCTGGATAATGTATCAGCAGGATAAAGAAGTTTCCCTTTCTTGTGGACAAGATTGAAATTGTACTTTTGCAATTTCAGCATCATACATTGCAGTCTGGGTGGGGCTGAATGCATTGGCTTTCTCAAGATAGTGACTAAAGGCCAGTGGTCTGTTTCGATCTGGATAGGTCTACCATAAACACAATCATGGAACTTCGAACATGCAAACACAATTGTCAAAAGCTCTTTCTTGATCTGGGCATATTGCATCTCAGTTTGGGTAGGCATTCTCGATGCATAAGCAAGAGGTTGATTCTCTTGTAGAATGACTGCAGCAAGACCAAATTTCAAAGCATCACAGGAAAGTTCAACTGGTTTGTGAACATCATGGTATCTGAGTGTAGGTTGACTAGCAATTATCTGTTTCAAGGCATCAAATGCTCTTTGCTGTTGCTCTAACCAAGACCAGGATACATCTTTATGTGTCAGCTCTCTGAGTGGTACTGAAAGTTGGCTCAAGTCTGGAATGAACTTGCCTAGGTAGTTGACCGTGGCAAGAAAACATTGCATGGCTAGAACATTATCTGGAGCTGGTATCTCAAGAATGGTTGATTGTTGCAAAGGGTCCAGTCATAAGCCAGTACTCATAAATAAATGACCAACATAAGTAACTTCTTGTAGCCTGAACTTGCAATTGTGTGGAATGAACTTAAGATTCACATGAAATGCCCTTTCTAGAACTTTTTGAGGTTTCTGTCATATTCGGCTTCATCACAACCACCTACTAGCATGTTCTCTACTGTAATAGCACAAGGATACCCAGAAAAAATTAGCTCCATTGCACATTGAAAGACTTCATTTGCAAAATTTATCCCAAATGACATTCTCAAAAATCTGTACCTGTCAAACAGAGTATTGAAAGTAGTGAGCAATGAAGATTTTTTTGTCAAGCTGAATTTGCCAAAATGAATTCTTTGCAGAAAAAAATAGTGGCATTTGGCATCAAAGCTGTGAATTCTTTAATTGTGTGAATTGGATGATGAGGTCTTTTTAGTGCTTTGTTCAAATCTTGTGGGTCAGTACATATTCTGATGTCATCTGAGCTTTTCTTATGAGCTATCACCATGGAAGATACCCATTCAGTTGGAGTTTCTACTGGACAAATCACACTCTGTTGCACCATTTTATCAAACTCAGCTTTGACTCTGTCCTGTAAGGCTATTGGAACTTTACATGCTGGTCTGATAACTGGACTGACCTCTGGGTCTAACTTCATGGAGTACACAACTGGAATTTTGCCTAATTTGTGATGGAACAGATCACCATTTGTAGATAAAACATGCTGGGCAAAATTAGAGTAGTGGTCTTTTTAGCTAGCATGGTGGACTTCCTTATTAAATGAAAGCAGTCCCATTTTCAAACTGTCTCTGAACCCTATTAATGTCTGGATATGCTTCTTGACCACATAAAATAAGTCGTAGCTTCTTCCAGCAGAGTAACATGAAAGCACTACTGATCCTTCAGTATGAATTTCTTCACCTCCCCAAAGCAACAAGCCTCACACACCTTGCCAAATCAAGCCTTTCACCTTTACACACTCTAGCAAATGTTTCTGCAGACATAACATTGCACTTGGAACCTGTGTCAATGTTGAGCTCTATGGGCTTGCCATTTATCCGAACAGTACAAAATACTTCATTCTTTGCCCTTAAATTTACTGTGTTGACTGTTTCATGAAGCACTGACCATCATCAACATAAAGAGTGGCCTGCAACCCTACTCCATAGCTTTCTAATTGATCAACTCATTTCTTAAAATATTCCCGTTTGATAAAAGAATGTAGGCCTTTTGATTTAACAAATCTTTTGAAATTATTCCATTCATTACATTTGTAGCATTGTTGACCAAAAGCTAAACATTTCTCCTTTTTAGATTCATGACTTCCACGACAAATATGACAGTTGACAATAAAACTGGGTTGGGTCCCATGCTTTGAGTTTGCTGACTCATTCTTATTCTTCACTGAAACTGTATGAACTCTGGAATTTGCTAGAAAGCTCTGGAGTTTACCACTGAGTGCTGCAGGGGTTACAGTTGCTGCCATGTGCTTGGGCCTGTTTCTTTTAATCACGTGCTACACACTATCATCATAGGCTTTATCACTGTGCCTTTTAGAGCTATTCTCATTTGTAAGCATATTTGTGTGTTTTTCTGTGAGCTTGTATATCTGACAAATCTCAATGGCCTTATTCAAAGTTAAATCATGTCACGAAGCAGTCTTTCTCACAGCATCTATTTTTATGCCACACACAAATCTGTCCTTTATTAAGTCATCCCTTAAGTCACCGGATCTGCATGTTTTAACTTTATTTCTCACGTCGGTTATATATGCTCAAATGTTTCATGAGGCTTTTGATCTCTTGTGCAAAATAAGAGCATTTCCATTGTAACATTTGTCTGAGAGTTACACATTTCTCTAAATTTATGTTTTACAATATGACAACCCCCCCCCCCTCTAGTGTAGACAGCAAGGGCATACAGAAATGAATTCTCCCTTTCTTCTGACCCAGCTAAATTAAGTAGAAAAATATGCCTTTGTACAGTCATCTTATCAGAAAATGCAGCCTGTATGAAAATGTCATACTCTTGCTCAAACACTCTCCAATTCTCAGCAATATTACTGTCAAACACAAGTGGACTGGGTTTTTGAAATCTGTCTGCCATGCCCACAAAGTATGCACAAACACATTGAAAATATGGCCCTTGTAATTATGTATGAACAATCTCTTCTGTGAGCTTATAACAACGTTCAAATGCACAATAAACTCTTTGAAATACTGTACTTTGTGAAATATGCTCTGTAAGGGCTGCATTCTGTGAAATATGCCCTGTAATGGCTGCACTTTTGAGAAATTTGCCTTGTAATGGCTGTACTTTGCGAAATAACTTTACAGTAACACAGCACAGACATGCAAACACTTTATACTGTTCTGGTAACTCGGATATCTTTGCTTAACACAAAAAATACAGATTCGCAAAGCATGTGTTGAAAAATGCAGTTTCCCCTTATGTTATTAATTTTATGCAATATGGACTTTATTTCAAACATTTTCTATAGTAATTTGAATGTTGTTGTTGTTGTCTTTCGGCTTTTCCCGGTTAAGGGTCGCCACAGCGAAACTCCGGTCCGCTAATGATTGGCAGTAGATTTTGACGAACGCCGAGGTGCCAGCTTGATGTTCAACCTTCAACGAAGGCACGCCCATTTACGCATGTCTTTCAAACGCCCACCCAACGATAGTTTATCAATATCATACATATTGGTTTATGCAAATGTTATTTGGAAGGTTCTGTACGCTTGTTTCATATTATATGAAATGCAATAGTGCTAAGCAAGTTTTAATAAATAAAATTTGTTTCTAACCTGTTTGGCAAAATATCCACATTTTAGGGATGATCCGCTCGTCTATATTCCACCAACTCTAAGCAAGTGCCTGTCATCATTTTAGGCAAGCCGTTTCTAGCTTCTTGCCCTTTGGTTATGCCGGTTCTGACTCCATGCCCTTTAGATATGCCTCCTCTGATACCATGTCCTTTCAGACATGCCACTAGTGGCATCATGTCACTTGTTCACCTCTAACACATATGACAAGAAGGCTTGGGGTTTTGTTTAGATGCTTTAATACATAGAAACACGTCAGGATAGATAGCAAGATCTCTAAATACGAATGACCTAGTTAACAGACAGACCTTGCATACATACATGCTTACACCTCAACAGCTAACTTCAGTATGACAGTCAGGCTTGCACATGCTCAGAATTTATACACTTGTGCAAGTTCTTGGATAGCTTCTTAAAGGTATATACGCATATATTGATTTTGCAAAGATTAAAAGCAATCTCAGAATAAGGGAATACTTTGCCAAACTCAAAAGACTTAGAGAGATAGTAATCTAGCTGAAATGCACGTAACAAAATTCTAAAGTAATTCAAACAAATGGAAACCAGTTTTTTGTTTGTACTATTATAGAAACATAATCCACCTGTGACAGAAAGACAGACTCCAGAATTCAATAAATTTTGTGTAGGCTTTGCGCAGAGCCTACATGGAGTTTACATGTTAGTGCCATAGTGCACTGTGAGCGGCAGTGAGCTATGCATATTAATGAGGCACCAGCCCAGAAACCATGAAAGGGAAAACGGATATGAATTCCTTGTAAAATAGAGCTCCTATAGTCTGCCGATTTGCATGGAATGCCATAATGACCTCCATGGCTTCACAGATAGCTGTGAATCTGTTAGTTCAACATATTGCCACAAAAGCCAACATAATGCTGGGACATTTAACCAGAAATAGGGACATAATTGCCATAGATGTTGCACAGATGTAGTAGAATGAAACTCAAACTTACCTGTCATCCCCCTTTGAGCAAGATATGGGGAGAAAGGCATACATTATGGGGGGGGGGCAATGGCCCAAAAATATGGATAGATATTTAATATTGCACTTCCAAACTTAAAAAAAGTTGATAGAATAAATAGGTTGTACGTTAGCATGAACTGCCTGAAAAGCATGAAGTTTGAAACTCAAATGTCAATCATCAGTTTCTGACTTCACTCCACAATGACATGCAAATGATTTGCCAAAAAACAAAAATGTAATGAGGAAAAGATCAGATATACGAGACAAAATCTGGACATTCTGCAGAAATCATGCACTCAAATGTATGTAGTATTGAATCTCATCATGGCAGAAAGCCACAAATTTGATAAGATTGGACATCCTGGGAATATTTGGACAGCTGAGAGTTATTAATGTGAAGTATATGGTCCAAACATAGCACAGTGCAGAGTATTGTAATATCCCATTCATGGCATCGTGTACTGAAGCTGTATTAATGATCTATAACAGGACATGGGACTGCCATGTAAAATTATCACTCAGGGGAAGTGTTTGTATTGAACAGAGACACACAGATGAATTGTAGGAATGAACACAGGGAAAGAGGACAGGTGAAACTCCCTCATGAGCAGCATTGGATGACATGTCAATGGAAAACGGCTGTAGCAGCAACACCAAGCACATATCTATATGGTACAGTACAGACTGTGCATTAAAAATGTGTTGTCTGTGACTATCATACAAGGTGATATAACAATGGGAGGATGTCTGTGTGAGATAAGCATCCTTACATGAATAATGCAGAGGTCATCTATCAGGGATCTGGCATACAATTGGGGTGGGGTGCATACTGTGAAACTGTGCAAACTGATATGCCTGAATACGAGTGTACCCTCAGCAGAGGTCTCCATCAAGGTGGCCACAGGTAAAAGATCATGGAAAGCATAGCCAACCACAATTATGGACAATATCAGAATAATACCACCAGTAATCCATGCCTCTGACATAACATATGTGACATTGAGTGATAAGAAATGAGTTGGCACACACACACACACACACACACTTGAAGAACTATTATGATAAATCCACACTTTATGAGGGTAACCATTCACTCTGTCCTGGCACTGTAACATCTACTAGAGGTGTTAGCAGGGACACTGCTATTCCTTTATGTGACAGTATGGGCAATACAAGCTAGTTACCTTGTGTACATGGCATATATATATATATATATATATATATATATATATATATATATATATATATATATATATATATATATATATATATATATATATATATATATATATATATATATA
>NC_056738.1:214307658-214360158 GCF_019279795.1 Protopterus annectens
GTCAGTAAATGGGTCTATATCACACTGTGGAACACTTAATTAAGCAAATCGCTATTCATCAAACCCAATTAAGCAAAAGCTCAGTTAAAGAAATGACAATTTCAGTGAAAACTTTCCCAGGCAAAATAACTACTGGGCCAGCTCCTGACCATAACAAAGACAACAAAATGTAAAACTCTGCAAAGTAGGGGGCTACACCTTCACACCCCTCAAAGTGGGGGTTTTGCCCCCAACACCTCCCCTAATTAAATATACTAACTCTGCGATGTCACTATAGCGGGCAAAAGAGCAAATACCCAATAACGGCTGACCACGTCCTTTCCCCAGGAAAGTTTTCACTGAAAATGTTGTTCGCTTAATTGAGCTTTCACTGAATAGGGTTCAATGAATAGCAATTTACTCAATTAAGCATTCAACAAAAGCTGAAGTAGAGCCTTATAAGCAAGATCTACCTTTGACAAAACCAAAATGGGTAGGGTCCCTGTGGATATGGTCCATGCTGATTCTTGCACTAGCCTTGCAGATACGGCTTTTTAGACATATGGGTCAATAGTTGTAGTTCTGCATGTTACCAGATTGATGTGCATTACATAGCACACATCATTTGATATTACATTTTGTAGTGTGGTTGATATATTTGTGGAAAAAGTACTGAGACCCTAGAGTTGCAGTGCTTGGGGGGGAGGGTGCAAACACATAGAAGTATTGTAAATATGTGACATACTATCAGACAGAGCCCTCAGTTTGTAATGTTTCCACATGTAATTTCATCTCATACACAAAATGGACAGTAAGCAGCAGTGATACAGAATAATATGTTCATTTCCATAGGGCGGCATGCAGCAGTTTTGAGCGACAGTTAGCAAAGTGCATACATATGCGAGATACACGTTTGTGCCTACCTAAGTAGTGTGCAAATGTGAGCTGCATTGCTAAAGCCTGACAGTACTGAGTCTATGAAATGCATCTGCTGCTTAACTGACTCTGTGGTAGCATGTGTTAATGCATTAATGCATTCCTTTTTTTTGGGGCCAGATGGTATTGGGTTCAAATACAGGTGTATCTAATACTTTAAAATACTTTTCATTGCAGAATGATAATGCAATTGCATGAACTGATTATATGAAATGTGCTGCTGTGTGTTGGCATAGCACAGTGGGATTAAGCAGCATTGCATGGAGACAACCACAGCATTTTACAGTGCTTACAGTTGCTGTACATTAGTTCATGATGCACACCTCCTCGCAAACATGAAGCCTAAAAGGTGAAGGGATCCATTGCTTATACTACTACTTATGTGTGTTGCATGTTATTCTATTTTTTGACCATATTAAAGGTGTTAAAATGGGGTAGATAGGAAAGTGGTGAAATGGGGAGCAAGCAGGAGAAAGAATAAAGTCTGACAGTTAGTACTGAGTCTCTGAAATTCACATGCTACTTAACTGACTCTGTGGCAGCATGTGTTAACGCAATTAATGCAGTGATACATTCCTTTTTGTGTCCAGATGGTACTGAGTTCGACTACAGCTGTATGTAATACTTTTAACTACTTTCACATTACTGTTGCTGCTCTTTGGTGTGCAATGTGTACTATCATGCAATAATGCATTAAAGAGATGAAATAGGGAAGATAGGACAGTAGCAAAATTGTGAGCAATCAGGGGGAAGAACAAGGGGAAAGCAAGACAAGAATGTGCAGGAGGGAGGTAGGAAAAATCCATAGCTATCCATTTCTTTAACAGTGTAAAGTGAGCATATGTGCAAAATATTAACTGAATTTGGACTGTCACCTCCAGAGAGAGAGGGGTGACCACAACACAATCATATTGTATAGCCAATTGGACTGACTCAAGTATGTGAAGAAGAAGACAGGTGTGAAAAATGGAGAGCTATGTATGGGACAATTTATTTATTTATTTTTTTATGGGAGAGGTGCCCATTATTTTTTCTTGAGAGAGAGAGAGAGAGACGAATGTTTGGGAAAGGACATAGGTATGTCTGGGTCAGGTAAGCTCGGTAGATGAGGAAACAATTGCAGACAGACAAGAAAAATGAGACAAGAGACAGGGATGATGATGATGGACACAAAAGGTTGGGGGACACCATGATTAGGATGAGGGTGGGGACATCCAGAACCCATGGTCATTAAGCTGGATAACACGCATACCTCTCAACCATAACACATCTCTTGTTTTTGAGGTCCAAATAATGGGGTGCCATGATTCCCATGTGGCACCCCTTAATTTCCAAATTTCCCAGCTTTTTTTTCCCGAACTGATGTCATCACACAAAGCTGTGCATAGTGACATCAGCTTTGTAAGCTGCCTGTCAGAATACGGCTGCTCTGGGCCGAGCAAGTGAGTTTACAAGAGAGGCAGGACAGACAAGTCTTGAACACTGGCCTTTTTAGCAATTGGAATATATTGCTGCATTTATTTCCATTCTTTCCAAGTAAAGCACTTTAGTTGGTATATATACAGTAGAACACCTGTGTGTGTGTGTGTGTGTGTGTGTGTGTGTGTGTGTGTGTGTGTGTGTGTGTGTGTGTGTGTGTGTGTGTGTGAAATGCCCCTGGTAGATATACCTGGTAGTTAGGGTTACTCAGGCTCAAACCCTGTACCTTAGGTACAAGAAGTAAGAGTCTGCATTCTCTACCTGTACCACCACTTCTGATTGAAGGAGTTATAGCTCTCAACTGTGCAAATTGTCACATAATGTCTGGAATGTGTTTGCCTCCTACTTTTGGTCCATTCCTCTTAAAATTTGGATGGTGCAGTGGTAGTGTTGCCTCACAGCAAGAGTTTCTCTGATTTGATTCTTAGCTGAAGTGCCTTCTGTGTGGAGTAGTTACAGCTCTCAACTGTGCACATTTTCACATAATGTCTGGAATGTGTTTGGTGCATACTTTTGGTCTGTTCCTCTTAAAATTTGGATGATGCAGTAGTAGTGTTGCTGCCTCACAGCAAGAAGTTCTCTGGTTCGATTCTTGGCTGAGGTGCCTTCTGTGTGGAGTCTGCATGTCCTCCCTGTGTTTGTGCAAGTTTCCTCTGGGTGCTCTGGTTTCCTACCACAATACAAAGATATGCATCTGAAGCATTTCTCCCCAGGCCTTTGCTGAAAATTAGCTTTGTTCCAAGTCAGACATTCCCAGTAAACAGATGTTAAAAAATGAATTGTATTTTATTCTGGCAAATCAGTGAAAACTGAATTCATTAAATAATGATAGCCATTTAACTTTGTCTTCCTGTCTTTTAGGAAACACATGGTAGCACAGCATTTTATTCTAGCAACTTTCTAAGATTATACAAGCAATGTTTAAAATTTATCCCCGGTTTTGGGCCTTTGTTCCCCCCAATATATTTTGGATTTTCTTGTGCTGCACAGTTCTTCAGGGAAAGAGAAGTTTATTGCTGCTTATGCAAAGTCTACTTGCATTGTTATTAGCACAACAGGTAGTATACTTTCTTTTGCTGCAGGAGGCTGGGGGTTCTAGTCCCACATTCTGTAGATGGATTGCTGATACTGTACTGTGTTATACTTTTAAAGGGTGGATGCTGCAGTCCTGAGAATGTCCTACTTTGGCAGAGATACCTATTAACTATGAACCTGTTATCAGTTCGCCAGCCATTCCCTACTGAAATGTTACTATATTATCATTTTTTAATGTAATATAGGCAATTTATTCTTCAAGGGCAACAAGCGCATTACTTGTAGATGAAACAATGAAATATAAAGTTGTTTGCTAGCAGCAGCCTAGTTACAGATCTCTTTAACATGGAATTTAGATGACTTACTTCTCCAGAGATTGTGCATATTTATTAATACTGGTGGATTGTAGAAGCTTGAGTAGACTTTTGTGATAGAAATGTTCTAAATCAGACAGTTTTGTCATTATTGGTTCATGCATTTTGTTTCATTACTTACTGGAAAAATGTTCAAACAATAAATTTAAAATGCGCTATAACAAGTGTCCTATATTATACAAGAAATATAATTTAATAAAGTCAGGAGGGTATATCAAAGAATACATATATGTTTCTTGTTTTGTGAGCAAGGGGCCTATGATTTGAAAACAGCCCAAAGGTAATCTTTATCTGCCACTGGTCAGATGCATTTTCTTTGGATGTGGGTTTCAATGCTGTTTCAATGAATGTGAGTTTCAAAGGCAGAGAAGTTTATTTTCATTGTGGGACTGTATTTCTTTATTTAGCAAATATCTATTAGTGTTTGTGCTATAAAATATAAAATAAAATCCAAATAGTCATTGTAGAAGTAAAGCAGTATGCACATTAGTGTTTATGGTAAATGGGGCAAAATAGCCAGGTAATGGGACATTGGAATGGCTGCAGGAGGACTCTGGGGTCATATTTTGGTTGTCTGTTCTTCATTTTACATTTGAAAATTGGTATCCCACAATTCCACTGGAGAGGGAGAGATTACACAATCATGTATGCAACTTTTATGTTAATTAGCATACAGATTTGTACATATTTTTCATGGGCCTTTGTCCATATTGTTGATGTTTCCAGGCTCAGAGGTATGGATGACAGTGAGTGCTGAGTCCTCACCCACTGGACTGTCATCACTGTCACCCTGTTCTGCCACTGTCTGGAGTACTTGATGTCTCCTTTTCCTCTTCCTTCTACTACTGCATAAAATGAAAGGGAGAACAGCCTCTCCAGCCAGCATAGGCATGCACCAGCAGTGCAGCACATAACCCTATGCACCATACCTGCCATCTCAGTGTGGGTGATAAAATCACTATCTATGCTACTGTACCACAGAACTGGCCACCAGGGCAGGACTACCTGAGGGGGCAGGTAGCGCAGGTGCAGCAGAAGTGGTGTTGCCAGTTTGGCTTCCAGATGTGCTGGGCAATGGTGTTGGAGCCAGTGGAGGGGGGGGGGGCAGGCAGGTCCTGTGATGCAGGCCTACCCCGCTGTGCTTTGGTGTATTTAGTGATGTGGTACACAAGAAAAACATGGACACATTTTAACAACACATAATAAAATACAACAAAAATAACAACTAAAATAAAACAACATAAAAAACAGAGATAAGGGTTGGGGTGAGAGAAAAAAAGAGATAAGATTAGTACCTTCATATGTGACATACAATGCCTTAATACAATTATTTGATTATATTATCTTAACCTTTACTTTTAAGACTTCCACCTCCTAATAGAGAACTTTTACTTTTAAAACTACCAGATCCTAGCAGATGCACACTATATTACAGATTGCAGCAAGTATTCCTTGACATGTGCATACTTGCTTTTACAGTTGAGATATGCATGCACAATTTGATACAGCTCTATAAAATACCAAAAAAGCTATATTTAATGTTTAATGCTACAATAACACTACTCTTCTTCTACATACATAACACATGCTTCCCTCATCCTCATAATTCTAGCCCCAGGAGTTCTTACATTGACCTTTTTGGTCCATTGTTGCTGTGGAAAAAACAAAACAGAACAGAATACCAATGTGAATACCAGTCTTGCCTGTATTCAGGTTTTAAGTCTTACAAGTACTCTCTGTAGTTGATACTTACACAGTTGTTGGATGTCCACAGTCCTAATTTCCTCAATACAAGCTTTAAGGGTATCCCTCTTCCTCCACCATAGGTCATTATAGTGATGCTTACATTGGTCAACATTGCTCAGGATACCAGTGGCATTAGTTACAGCCAGGGCCAAACTATCCCAAGCTTCTGACTTATACTGGGGGCCAGACTAGCCTCCCAGCAGAAGCCTGGCACTGTGATGTTTAACCAGGAGTCCAATAACAATCTTGTACTCCTGAACTGAATCTGACACCTGCTCCAGAAATGCCTGCCATGTCTACCACGGATCAAGAGCAATGGAGAGTGATTGTTTCCCACCAATTTCAGTTATCACATTTACTGGGAGTCTGCACACTGTTTGAAAATGTTTTGCTTTACTTATCTTTGCTCAAACATGGTGCTCAGCAGTGTGAACCTCTGAGCACTGTGTTTGCATGATGGTAAGCACAGCACAACAGTAGCAAGCAAAGCAAATTCAAGGTTTTTGGATGTACAGGTTAGACAACTGTGAAGGACATGGCAGTCCAGATGGCAGAAGTATACTTACAGGAGTATAGTACACAATATACCCTCAAGTCATTCATTTGAGAATAAATGTGATAATACATATATAAATAAATATATAACTGACACAATACTAGTGCCTCAGCCCTTAGTACATATAATTTATATCAGATACACCATGTCAGGTGTTATAAGTGAGAGTGACTATAATGTGAAGTGGAACAACAGTAAAAGCGCATGGAATATGCTGTATGTGAACCCAGGGCCATATACATGGCAGTCCTACACCTACACCTGTTGACACAAGAAGGTAGAAAAAACACTTGTCTGTGTTGCAGATCATTGCTATAAACTGCAATGTCACAACAGTAAAACAAAGATTGCACATCCTGTACCATCTGTACTCCAGACCTATACTTAACACCTGTGGCCACAGGACTATTTACATGATGTTCTCTATTTTACTAATTATTCAAAAGATCTCACTGTTAACCACAGTGCAATGCCACTTATTGGGTTTGCACAATGCCTAGTAGTATTAATTGAATGCATCTGGTTTTTATTTTTGTCTGACTGGGTCCTGTCTGCTTCCTGGGTGGTCTATTTGTCCAGTTTGTGCACTGTTGCACTTCATGCAAATAACATAAGCACAGTCAGATGTCTCCTATGCTTGTGCTATGTGGCACATCATGCAAACACTTGTCAATTAAAAAAAAAAAAAAAGAACAAAAGAAAGAAAAGGGAGCTGTAGTTAAAAGGAGGAAAAGTAACCTATAACATATGCATTAGAAAATGTTAGTACACCTGAGATATTACTACATAGGTTTGGATTAGAACTGTCACTCCAATGCACCTTCAGAACACAGGATGGGTGCCTTGTCTCTCTTTGCCACACAAACTGATTTGTAGCAAGGAACCTAACTGAATATGCACACAGCCAACTGCAACAGCAGCTGCAGTGATATCAAACCATATAAGTATTATTTGCATATTTAATCATTTTGGATGTATTGCACCTAGTGATCAGACAACCTGCCATGATTATTGCTTGGAAATATACAGCTTGATCTTACATTTCGGTGTTTGTTGGCTATTCTTCATGTATCTGAGCAGTAATCTGAAACATGCAGAGTGCAAGCCATTCTATATCATTGGCCTTGAAATGTGTGAGGATATTAAGTGGAAACAATATCATATGCAATTGCCAAAAAATGAGGGGCAGGTTAGATGTGAAGGAACACAACTTGTAACGTGTGTGTTGCTTACTTACATTTACAACCTTACAATTAACCCTTTGTAGATGTGACCTGATACAGTGACTGGAAGAAAGGCAGCCTGCAGTGCTGTTGTGTTTTCCTTCTCCCAAACACTAATCAGTCACAGTTGGCATCCATTAAAGCCAAACACTGAGTGAGTGGCTGCACTCTGTTTATATCCATATATGGATCCGATTTTTTGGGATTCAGCAATTCTAATGAGTTCACATCTAATTTTCATATTCACCATGCTGACAGCCCTGAATCTATGCCATGTTAAAAGCAACCATGTAGCTAGGCAAACTGATGGTGAGGAGATTTGTTTATGTGGTGAATACTGAGATACATTATTACTTTGAGATATATCTGCACAGAGGAGTATTGAACTTTAGAAGATATGCTTCCCTTTGTTCAGCTATATACTGCATATGCTGAAATGTATTTAAGAAAATTCTGAAGCAAAGGGTTTTACACGTTTATCTGTATGTATTACTTGTACTGCGGTGGTGGTGCTGCAGTAGCGTTGTTGCCTCACAGTAAGACGTTGTCCTTTTCAATTCTCAGCTAGAGCGTCTTCTGTGTGGAGACATGCGTGAATGGGTGTACCTTCGTTGAAGGTTGTGCGTCAGGGCCGGCAACTCGTAAAAATCTACTGCCAATCATTAGCTGACCAGAGTTCCACTGTGGCGACCCCTAACCGGGAAAAGCCGAAAGACACAACAACAACAACATCTGTATGCATTGCTCTGAAGTGTACTGATGACATGGGCATGCTTCCAAGCCGTTTCAGAGGTATACATGATTGCCATCACATGAAAATGGAATGTGTTGTGACAAATATGTACAAATGTTTTGGGGGGCAGTTCCTTTGATAGACTTTTAACTTTTTAAAGATGATTTGTTAGCAAAATGTGTCATTTTCCTGTTCTTTTGGGGGGGGATAAAGGTGAGTTACTGTTATGGCACAAACAAGGATAGACTGTTATTTTGTGAGTGGAGGGAGCAAAGGTGAGCTACTGTTATGGCACAGACAAGGATATATTGCTCCTGTTACTCTCCTTGTTTTGCATCCTGCCTGTTGTTTGTATTTCACATCTATAGACTGTTGTATGTTTCTACAGGAGGTAATACTGACTGGCTACCTTTTCTGTTTTATCTGCAAAGAAGTAATCCTTACTTTAGTATTTGCATGTATTATCCTTCTGTTGCCTTGTAGGACACCTAGGACTATGCCACCCAGGCTTGTCAATCCTTGGATTCCCCCCTTCACCAATACCAAGAATCAGGTCATAGTAGATGCCTTTAGACAACATGGTGCTTTTCTGCTGGTGCTGTTGTTAGCCACAGCAGGACTTATGAGGAGTTGCACCACAGGGCCACTGACATCATTACATCTGCATGGAGGACAGCAGCTCTAGTAGGCCATGACCAGATGGGAGGGTCTGCAAGGGAACTACCACTAACACCCAATGAAAAGTTCCTGGTTAATATCAGGGATACAGACAGCTCACAGGAGAATGCAGTATAGCATGTTGTGGATGTGGGACCAACAGTGTCAGAGACAGCAAGCATGTCCCAGGAGGAGTTTCAAGGTAGGTTTTACTGTCTCAAACTTTGAATATTGTTGTATAGTAAAACAATTGAAATCAGCATTTTACTTCTGTGTTACATGCATTTTTTATGGTGGGAATAAAGATTGGTACACTTATTAGCTTAGGTTTGAGCTGACAGCCGCATTCTAATTGAAAGTATAGTTAATGGACATATAAAGGGGTACAAGTATTACCACCTGTGTTATTTTTAATTGTGATAATCTTGACCTTGCCTCTTGCATAACTTCTTCCAGGCCCATTCAGCTTACAGAGGAGACTTTCATCTGCAGATGGTAAGCCACACATTTTTATGTCAGTACTGAAGAGCAATTGAAAGAAATTTTTAGTGTGTGCTGTTAATGTCAGGCCTGTTGTGTGTAATGCTGTATTGTCTGTAATAGTGTCACCACTGTCAGTTTCTTAGTCTATTTAGGACTATAGTAGTGTAGATATTAATATTGCCCTGTGTTTCTTTCTTTTTATCACAGGTAATCATAACAGTAAAAGTGTGGTCCTTCTGCCACCTGATGTCAGTGTATCATCAGACTCTGATGATGATGGTGGCCATACTGAGGCACAGACAGGGGGCGCAAAGGTTGAAGCTGACACTGAGGATCACATACAGCCATTCCCTGCAATTCCATCAGACACAGCCAGTAGGCCTATGCCTACCTATTCCAGTGACTCCACAGATATCAGGCAAGTGGAGGGCAAGGCCATTGATCAGGGAAGTGTGTTTACTGTGGATTCAGCGTTTATGGATTCTTGCCATAGTCAAAGTGTGGACGGGGTGCCACATAGGAGGGTTGATAGGGGTGCTTGGAGGGGCCTTGCTGTCTCTCATCCCCCTAGTGCAGGTGACTATTCACATGCCACTCAACATATATTTAAGGCAGTCATGGAGGCACAGGCATGTTTCCATAGGTGCTCCAGAGAAATACTCAGGTATGTGGATGTGGCTCAGGCTGATATGTATGAAAACCTCCACCGTGTTGCCGATTCCATGGATCGAGTGATTGACACTTTGGAATGTAGGGTGTCTGTCATGGAACATACAGTGTTTGTGATGGAACATCTGCTGGGTAAGAAATGGCATCCTCTTAGCGTAGGTCAGCCGCATCATCTTCTGTCAGCCAATGTGGCTGTGCCCAATCATGTTTCCATAGTGGCAGTACTTCCACTGCACCTTCAGTGAGTTTGCTGTCCACACCCAAACATGGTAGGCCATGGGGTCATGGTCCTGGGTGTCTCTGTGAAGGGAGATCATCCAGCAAACATTGGTCACATTCAAGAAGCAGCAGTGCAGCTGATCATGGGTGTTGATGTGCCAGTGCAACTCCTGGCAGACCAGTTCTCATGGCCAGAGATGACAATGATGAACTGCCACCTCTGCCATGCATGGCTCACATTTGTCTAACATACCAAGATGTAGAGCCAGCACAAAGCTTGGCTGTGTCCGTGTAGACTGTCACACACCAGTTTCGCCTGGAGGACACCTACAGACACACACACAACATTTATGTGGTTCAGCCATGCATTTTCAAACTCATTTTGTCTCACTGGCTATTTGTTGCTTTACCCTGATGTCTACCAGCTTCTCTTTCTTCCTCATACACACTGACTGACCTTTAATGTCAGCCTAAGCCTCCTGCTCCCCCACACAAAACACTGTGCAAGTGAAGATAACTGTGCCACATCCCTGTTTTCTATCTTTTGTATTCAGGGATACATAATCATTGTGTCTGATGCTCAGGGTGCATATCTGACTTAAAGTGCTTACTATATCTGCATTTGTGGTGATGAACTGGTAATTTTACTTTTGACGTATATTGGCCTTGGAAAGTTACACAACTGAAGGCATCAAAATTTCCCAACTTTATTGTGAATGTTTTTGTGAGGGTTGTCTTACTGCTTTCTAACTATTCTCTTTCATGAATTTTCATTACAAATGTATAGTGCTATACTGGGCCATGCAGTGTCCATCACTACTTTTCAGGGGTATGACTGTGTGAATCCTTGATGCCTGTGGCCTACTAGTTATTCACAAACACATATAAGTTACCCAAATCTCTACTGTTACATTTTAAAATATTTTCAGTATGAATCCCCCACCTCTTACTTGCTTACAGTACCAATTAGTGTGAGACAAGGATATGCCACTCATTCACATTATTACACAATACACTCCAGGTTAGAGATGTACCTTGTAAAAGCAGCAGTCGACATGGCTGTAGTTCAGGGCTGACTTTGTCTGATGAAAGCAGTACACAGCCAATACAATGGGAGGTAAAGGTATTGTGAGTTGCCTAGCATCAATGTTACTATATGTATGTGTGTAGGAGGAAGGTTTTAGGGCCCTAGGTGGAGAGTGAGTGTGCTATGCATTGTCTCTTAGCCAATGCAAAGGCATACTGAACATGTCTATGTCTGCCTATACCCACAACAGTTAGTGGTCCCCCCTCTGGCTCCTCATCTGCCTGTGGCTGTGGTGACCTTGGCACTGGTGCTGGGATTTGTGGCCCTTCCCCTTGCTGATCCTGCTGAGGATGTTTCCTCAGGATTATGTTGTGTAGCATGGCATATACTGTGAATATTTCTGTACATGTCCATGGGTTGTACTGCAGGGCTACCCCAGATGACTCTAGGTACTGGAACCATGATTTCAGCAGTCCAAACACATAGTCTATGATATTTCTGGTTTGAGCATGTGCTTCAATATGGTGTTCTTTCATGTGTGTGTGTGTGTGTGTGTGTGTGTGTGTGTGTGTGTGTGTGTGTGTGTGTGTGTGTGTGTGTGTGTGTGCATGTGTGTGCATTTCTGATGGGTGTCATCAGCCACTGTTCCAGTGCAAAGCCTGCATCCCTCAGTAGATGACCCTGTGGGATATGCCCCTAGCAAACATCTGGTACAGTTGGGAGGTGTGCCAGATATGTGAGTCATGGTAATTGCCAGGGTTGCTAGCACATACATTCAAGATGATTCCCCTGGCATTACACACAACTTGTTACAGTAGATCCAAGAAATAGGACCAGCACTGTGGTAAACCTTCACTACAGATACAAATTCCAAATACAGAAAAGCAGGAATCCAGTGGAAGGAAACACTAGGCTGAAGACTTAATATGTAAAATTTAATTACAAATAATCATTGTAATAAAATATCACAAAGCTTTCAGGCCAATGCCCTTCATCAATGTGTACAAACTCAATTAAAACTAACGTCACATTTCTACAAATTCAAACCTAACCACATGACACAGCAAAAATAAAAAAGCTTCTTCAAGTAACCATATTTAGTGAGTTTTAAAAAAATCTATCTATCTATCTATCTATCTATCTATCTATCTATCTATCTATCTATCTATATATCTATGGTTTACCTTCATATTGTTGAAGTGCACATGTACGAGGGCAGATGAGCGAAAGTATGATTTCAAAATTTGGGAATGTCAACACCAAATTACCGAATTCACAACTGAGCGAATGCCAATGTGCATTCGCTCATGTGAATTTGGCAATTTGGAGTGCAGTTTGCACTGCAGTGATGATCAGAACATGTACCCCTTCCCTCATTGTAGTGCAATCGTGGAGTTAGTATATTAAATTAGTAGGTGGTGCAGGGGGGCTTGCATAAAACACATACAGAAAGTATATATTTGTATCAAAAACATATAAAATTATTTCAGCAGCCTTTGTCTTTTTTTTCAGAACAGGTTTAATACTAAAAGGAGAATGGATAAGGAGCTTGACTTCTGCTTTCAACCTCATTATCCATTCATATTCGCTCAGCTCTAACCTATTATTTATGCCTCCCACTCTTTCACTTATTTTAAATAACATTAATAACCCTGAATCTAAACTCATGTTTTATACCTTTTGCTTCTACATGCTTAGCAAGTGCGTTAGTGCCAATCTTAATTCTTATATCTGATTTATGTTTTATAATTCGATCTTTGAGCCTGCAAGCAGACTTTCCTACATGGAATGTGCTGCATTCCACACAGGTGGCCAAATAAACCACATTAGAGGTATTACAGGTGGCTGATGACTTAAACACAAACTTTTCTTCAGTTATCAGGTGCATACATTCATTTGTTTTAATTATGTCCTTACAGCAGGTACAGTTACCTTTCTGTTAATGTAGAGCGTACCCTGTTCCCCAGGTGATACCTTCATTTCTATATTTGTGCAATCTATGGCACCCAAGTACTTCAGGGTAGTATGCTACCGAGTAGAACTCCTGAATATGTCTGGCCCTCTCCTAAGAACTATGGAGAAAATGTTTATTTATTTATTTAACATTTATTTACCGAGAAAGTCTGACTTGGAATGAAGCCAATTTTCAGTAGAGGCCTGGGGAGAAATGCTCCAGATGCATGTCTTTGTAATGTAGGAGGAAACCAAAGCACCCAGAGAAAACCCACACGGACATAGGGAGGAGATGCAAACTCTACACAGAAGGCACCCCAGCCTAGAATCGAACTGAAGAACCTCTTGCTGTGAGGTGACAACGCAACTGCTGCACTACTGCACTGTCCATATGTGTAGTCACTGGCATGTGGGACCATATTCAGGAACTGCTGGAGTGTCCTGGATGCTGATGCCTATGACAGCCCCAGCATGTCCCCTGTTGCCCCCTGTTGCCCCCTGTTGGTCTCTGAAAGGTACCTGTAGCTAATATTCTAAGAGCTACACATACCTTTGTCTCCACTGGGATGGGTTCCCCTTGGTTGGCCCTGGCTCTGAGTTGAGGACGGCAGAGATCTTTCAATTCCTGTACTGTGTCCCTATCCATCCTGTAGTGGTCTACAACTTCCACATCATGTAGGTTGTGAAAAGTCAAACGGGGTCTGAAAACTCTTCTCCTTCTTGGCCAAGGCCTATTACCATTAGCAGCAGCATTGGCTTCAGCCTGTAGCACATACAAATAAATTAAAGCAGCAGCAGCCTCTTAACATTCTATCAGTGTAGACTCCATTCCATGGATGTATTCCAAAGTTTTGGAATTCATTGGGAAAACCAGCATGGAGTCTACAATGATGCTTTATAGTTTGTTGAATAGCTCCATCATGTTAGATTGGTTAATTAGCATGTAATTCAGCTGCTTATGCTGTAATTAGCATGTCATGGTGTTCACCTTGTTTGCACAGGGGTGCGCACCTCTACACGGCACTTATCAAATCTAAAATTTTCGGCGCCCATGTGCGCATCACGCCACAAAGTGCACATGATGAAAAATGAATGCATGGGCTTTACTGAATCCTGGGGAGAAAGTTTTTCATCTGTAAAAAATAAACCAACTAACTTCTGAATAAGATTGCAAACTCTGCTGAAAAACTTCATTTATAATTAAAGTCAACAAAAGAAAAAACACTTAATGGGCAGACTTGCTTTACACCCTCAGTAAATTTGATTTTTACCGAAAAGAATTAGCTAAGGCCTCAAGCAAGAAGAGGAAGAAATACTTTGTAAAACATAGCGCAACTTCTGACTCACTCAATAACAATTCAAGATTTTCAATAAATTAGCATGATAAACAGAGTCCAAAATCTTAGAAATATCACACAAAATTATAAGACCCCAGGAACAGAATGCATCTTAATAATATAACCCACTTCCTGTTTCAAAACTAATATAACCTTAATATCCTTCCCTGATATTCCAAAAATTCCATATTAAAACTAATGATAAAAACATCACTCAACCAATTACACAAAATCTTAAAAAAGATTTTATAATCAATATTTGTTAGTATAATACACCTCCAGTTAGATAAATCAAACTTATCTCCTTTTTTAAATAAAATCTAATAACCTTATCATGCATCATTGAATCCAAAATATCTCAATCCAACCATTCATTAAGAAGAGAAATAAACAATTTTTTATGTTTATCAGATAACACTTTATAAAACTCATATACAATCCTATTGATAGTAATATGCCTGTCTAACTGTTGCACACTGCATTCCACAGCAGAAGTTTAGTAAAAATATTGGGCAGGATTCACGAAGGCTTGCACGGAGTCTAAGAGTAGTGTAAGACTCCATGCAGCCTTTGCGATCCAGGAACAGCCCTAAAGTCCGTGTAAGAGACCAGCTAAAACGTCTCTTACACGGAGTGGGCGTGGATATGCTAATCACCTCACTTGCAGCCAAATAGCATGCATATGAGGTAGATTAGCGATCCAGGAAGCCCAAAGCAGCCCGTGTAAGAGCCGTTTTAGCTGCAGAAATGTACTCAGTTGACAACTGAGTACGTTTCTGCAAAAACCACAATGGAGCCATGTCAGCTCCAAATAAAGGGTGCATATGTGTCAGAAAATATATATTTTTTTTCACCGATCGCAGATGTTTAAACCCAGCGCAGCCCTGCGCAAATGGGCTGCGCTGTATAAAACATAAAAATAAAGGTTATAAACCCAAAAATGTGGGTTTTATGCAATACATGGGTTTACAATGCAGGGACCAGTAGACCAAAAACAACATGGCCACCGTTTAGTGGTTGCTAAGGGGGGAAGCTGAGTCTAAGACATGTAACTAAGCATTAGTAGGCAATCTGATGCAAATGAGTGTTAGGATACTGAATTCCACTGTCACATAGCAAATGAGCACATTCTGAGTAGTGTAAGAGTTACATAAGGGGGAGGAACAGAGTAGGAGATAGGTGACATCACAGGGGGGAATGGCAGATAGAAATGCAGTTCATTGGAGGTCAGTGTTACATGACAGATGTCAGACACATATCATGGAAAGAGGAGTGCCACAACATAAGCATGGGAAAGTCAAGAAATGGAAGGTGTACACTGTTGCCTACACCAAAGTTTCTTGCTGGGGTGCATGCGCACGTATGCGCGCCATGAAGCACGAGTAGGACAGTATGTACGCGTGTAGGGCAGACTGAGCATGTGGGAGCCTGTTGGAAGACTTGTAACACTGTTTGCACGGGTGTGTGTGCGTTTTAACCTGAATAAGCAGAGTCTGAACCGTGTAAGCATGTATGCATGCGTGTAAGCCACTGTGAGCGTGTTTCTGCTGGTATGCATGCTGCTCCCCCCTGATGAAACAGAAAGGAAAAAGGAAGCAACAGAATTCGTAGGAAGCTAGCAGGGAATACTGCTGGAGCTACAGGTGAAAACAATTAGAAGCAGGCAATTACACAGGCAGAATAGTAGCCCAGCCCAGCACTTAAAACTCTGCAAACAGCAGTGCATGATGTTTCTCTCAAGAGACACTGCAAGACAGGAGTAAGCTATTAGAAGTGAAAACTGAAAAAGCTGAACTCAAAGCAGAAATGTTAGGGGCTGCCATAGCTGTCATAATGAGACATAGGCGACTTGCTGAGGGTGGTGACAATGCAGATGGTGCCAGACAACCCACAGTGAGGAGACGGAGAAGAGTGTACAGACCCAGGGTCACTTACCACGGGTTACATGAGCTGGAGATAGTAGAGCGCTATAGAGTGGACAGAGAGCTCCTGCAGCAAATAGTTGAGCTGTGCAGGCCATGCCTCACACACAGAACCAACAGAGGGAAACCCATCCCAGTGGAAACCAAGGTATGTGTTGGCCTAAGAATACTAGCAACAGGTACCTTCCAAAGACCAACTGGTGATATGATGGGGATATCACAGGCATCAGCCTCCAGGGTACTGCACCAGTTCCTGGATGCCATGTCAGCACATGTCGGTGATCATGTATATTTCCCCAATGCCCGTGAGGTATTGGCCAGCAATATGCGTCTCTTCCAGCAAATAGCAGAATACCCTGAGGTAGTGGGTGCAATAGACTGCACGCACATACACATCAAAGAACCAGCTGGTGAGCGGGGTAGGGCCTACATTAACCGCAAGGGCTTCCCCTCCATCAACTGCCAGGTCGTGTGTGATGCCCAGGGCATAATAATGAATGTGTGTGCTGGCTGCCCTGGGAGCTACCATGATTCCCACATCTGGCATTTGATGCAGCTGTACCAGACATTTGCCAATGGGGACATCCCAGACGGACACCTAGTGGGGGATGCAGGTTATGCACTGGAGCCGTGGCTGATGACACCCATCAGAAACGCACACACACCTGAACAGGAACGCCATAATGAGGCACACACACAAACACGTAATGTAATAGAGCATGTGTCTGGGCTGCTCAAGTCACAGTTCTGGTGTCTGGACACATCTGGTGGAGCCTTGCAGTACACACCAACTACATGTACCCAAATTGTCATGGTATGTGCTATGCTACATAATATGATCTTGCGAAAACAGCTGCAGCAGGACCAGCATAGGGCTGGGCCAAACAGCCCCCCACCATTGCCAAGGCCATCACAGGCAGAGCGTGACTCGGAGGAGGAACAACCTGAGCCTGCCCCAGTAGGCAGAAGGAGGCGTGCCCAGTATGCCCTGGCCTTGGCAAAGAGGCAACGCATAGCACATACACTGGCTCAGTAGGAACCCTGGGAATGATACCCACTCTGATTCACTCAAATAATAACAGGGATGCCTAAAATGACATGACCTGCTCACAAACATGTACAGGGAGTGTAATATGTGCATCCGACAGAGGCAGCCCTGCAGCACCACCTGAGGCATGAATGCCATGTGTTAAGTAATGTAACACCATGTACTATATGCACACCTGAGGACCGTGACTAACATCCTACCCTCACCAAGCATCATGCCACAATATGACAATGAGATGATCAATTGCAATAATTGGCTGAAGTATTGCAGTTAGTCAAAGGGGATCCAATGTGTGCCAGCCTGGGATGACATGCTGAGCATGACATGATGCTCCACCTGCTAGGACTGGCGTGCACCTATCAGTGCAGGCCATATGGATACTGGCAAAGGCTGTTGTTACCCACAGCGTGCCCTGAATAGGTAAGGCTCAAAACACAAACCTACCTCCATGGGTATCAGAAGGGATAAGAACCTAGATGTAATGCTACCCAATGCCAGAAGTCTAAACAGCAAGATGAATGCAGTCTAAACTCACCCAGTATGGAGAATGTTGATATCTGTGCTGTAACAGAAAACTGGGTCAAGGATCACAACAGCAGCCTAACACTACCAGGTTATACCTCATACTGTGCTGTACAGCCTCAAAACATGGAACAAGCTACAAAAGGTGGGTGACTAGCATTAATTGTCAAGGATAACCACACCCCCATGTTGGTACCACAACAAGAAGCAGCATGGACTAGCCATGGTCAAGTAACAGTGGCTAAAACTGCCTCCCAGTTTATAGCCTGCTACAGACTACTGTCACAACACCAGGAACTGCACCTGGCCTATGTTGGAATACATGAATATATAAAGTCCTCCAAACCACATTATATTGGGTGACTGAAAATACCCAGACATAGACTGGGAGCATTACACTAGCTCCAACACTGTAGGACAAAAGTTCATAGAATCCATAAACCAAAATGCCCAGGAACAACGTACCACTCCCACAAGAGGGGTAAGCATACTGGATGTGATAATCAGCAACATGGGTACTGGATGGCAAGATGAGAAATGTATTTCTCACTGGTAAGACCAGACCATAGAGTAATCACACTGGATATACACATCCTGACCACAGTCCCTGGCCAGAAAACCACAGTGAAAAACATGTGTAAAGCAAAAGTTGCATTCCTCCAAACTGATGTGGAATCCATTAAAGGCCCTGTGCAGGTGCAAATATGGGCCACACCTCAGAACCTGTTATACAGGCATTCCATGAACACTGCCAGGAATGCTTGGATTATGCAATCCTAAATTAAAACAAGACACAATGCCATACACGCAGGCATCTGGCATGGTGGACTCCAGCCATTACCAAACCATGTAAAAGAATGAGGAAGCTACTACATGATAGAGCAAACATAAAAAAGAAGTAATCACTGATCAGTAGTATGGCAATAAAATATGTCCACACATACAATCCACTAAGGCCAGCTACAACAAGTTGAATCTGTGAATCTTGAGGCAATGTTACACCTGCCCCAAGTACACAGACAACCCTCAACTCCCCCCAAGAAATACAAATATATGTGAGAGATGCAACCATTTATCCAAACTGGAGGCTGAGCTCCCTCAACTCAGTACTCCCAAAACTAGTCAGGAGGAGAAGGTAACCACACACACCACAAACCCAGTCCCACATAGACCTATGACAACTGCAAACCAAAGACATAAACACAGAAAACATTCCCGGAGGCCCAAATTACAAACACACCACACCAACAGAGGCCTCCAAAGCAGACACCCGATCAAACAACCTCCAAACATAGCTAATGCAACACATAGTACACAAAGCTGGTGTGCCAAACAGTCACAGGCCAGAAGGAGAAACAACATGCCTGATACAGTTGTAATAGGTGACTCCATAGTGAGACACGCTGCTGTCCCGCACACCAGACTGAACAAGGGAAAGGGTACAGTAAGCTGCCTGTAGGCTGCTACAATACGCCACATAACACAAGTATGCAGGTCACCCCAAAGCAAGTAGAAATATGATGCAGTCATAGTCCATGCTGGTGTGAATGACCTGAGATGTACCTCTCTGGACTACATGAAAAGAGACATAGATGAGCTCTCCGATTATGTAGTCCAGGCCGGTATGACACTGACCGTTTGCAGCATCCTACCCTCACCAAGAATGATGCCACAGTACAAACACAGAATGATCAGTTATAACAAGTGGCACAATTACTGGTGTCATTCCAAGGGGATCCAATGTCTGTCTGCTTGGGATGTCATGCTTGACAAGCCACGCAGCTGTTCCAGGGATGGCTTGCACCTGTTACCCCTGGGCGTCTGATATTGGATAAGGCTTTTGCCACCTCCATAGAGCCTTTCATAGGCAAGGCTGAAAAGACTAACCCACCACCCTAAAAAACATAAGTGGAAAGAAACATAAGGGTAATGCTGACCAATACCAGATGTGTAAACCTCAATATGCATGCTCCCGAGGCCCTCCCCAGTATGGAGAACATCGATGTCTGTGCAGTGACAGAAACCTGCTGCAAGCCTCCTGACAGCACACCAGCACTACCAGGTTATACCACATATCATGCGTTATGGCCCCAAAACCTGGAACAAAACATAAAAGGAGGGTGAGTATCCATATTCAGCACAGACACCCATACGTCCAGGTAACTGACAATGCACAAGGCATTGGAGTCCACCCATGTGCAACTAACTGTAGGCAAGACTGCTGTACAGTCTGTAGCATGCTACAGACCACACTCCCACACACAGGAACACCACCCAGCCGTCCTGAAGACACTGGACAGTATGAATGTCCCACCAAATACCAAACAAGGTACTCACAAATTACCACATAGGTGGTAAACCATTATGTATGGAAGGAGTAATCAGGGACCTAGGGACACAAGTGGACAGTAACCTGTTATGTGACACTCACATTGCCAATGTGGCTAGGAAGACTGTCTATATTGGACACCGTATCATGAAAGGATTCACATCTATGTCAACAGAGGTCATTGTGCCCCTATACTGTTCTCTTATCAGACCCATAATCTAGTACAGTGCCTCATTTGGGATGTACCTTACCTGACACCTGCAGCAGTTAGAAAGACCTCAAAGGTACCTCACCAAGAGGATAAAGGGTCTCAAATATATGTCATATGCTGCCTGGCTGTAGACACCCCAGCTGAATGCAGTCACATACTGCCTACACAGAGGCATTGTATGTCTGTTGTACAAGGCCATGTCCAACACAGGAGTAATGGACATGCTCCACCCCAGAAAACTCAAAGCCATCGGAGCTGTGAGAGTGTGAGATGTCAACCTCAGCACATAATGAAATAGGATGTGATGGAGGGACAGATACATAACCCAGAGGCTCCCCACACCCTGGAACAGAATCCCACTCCATGTTAGGCAGAGCCCCTCACTGACACTCTTCAACAGGAATCTTGCCAAGTGGATGGATGATCGTAGATTTACACTGGGGGTCTTCACTGTGTCATGTCCAGACAGAGGCACAGCAAAGCAAATCATAAATGGCCATAATATTCACATAGCAAGGGGTGGCGAAAGCCACACACACTCTGGCTAGGCTTACAAATGCCCTAGGGTGGATAGCCTAGTATGAACCTGTGAACCTATGAAGATACAAATTGTACAGGACACTAAGGATAATCCCAAGGCTTCCTCAACTAATGGTAGGAACCGTGTTGGGAATTCACAGATATGCTCTGAATCACACAAATATTACAAACAACATACCAAACACACACACATATTGCCAACATACATCCTGACAGGTGCAGTGCAAACCCCCCCCCCAGAATGCAAAATATCTATCCCAGCAGACTGCTGGCCCCCTGATATTGCAGATGCTGAGGTAGCCAGCATCTACAAAGCAAAACACACAGCAGCAATGATATGAGATGGTGTCCTGGGCTGAGTCCAACATGGACTCCAAGAAGAATGGAATGCCAAATCACACTACTGCTCAATGTCCGCCTTACCACAGGATATGTACCCAAAGAGCAGTGTACAACAACAGTGGTCGTTCTCAACAAAGGTGTTGCCAGAATGGATACTGAAAACTACCACCCCAGAATCCTGAGAAGCTTGGTCTGCACAGCTATGGAAAGGATCAGCATGTACCTCAGACATAAAGATATTGGGGACCTACTGACACCGGACCCTACACAGTGTGGCTTTCTTAAGTGCAGATCCTGCCCCTAAACATGTTTGACTCATTTGAAACAGTCATTAAGGTCATTGATGAGGGCAATGTGGTCCACACAGCGTAGCTGGACCTTGCAAAGGCTTCCATACAATACCCTATGTGTTCATTATAGATATGCTCACCAGCTTAAATATAAACCCCTATGTCAGTAGAGGGGTTGCAAACCAGACCAAGGACAGAACTGACATGGTCAGACATGCTGCAGCCATGTCAGACTACAAACCAGATATAACTGGCATCCCACAAGGCTTGGTCTTGGGACCTCCCTCGTTTGGTAGATATGTCCCATAGGTACAGGCCAACATGGAAGGACTGTGTCTGAACATGTTTGCAGTGGACTACAAACTGCCCACCATATCTGACCCTCCAGCTGACACAAGCATCCCACAAAAGGGCCACATAGAAACAGACAACTGGTGCCATAGCCATGTCAGCAAGCTAATTGCAGAAAAGTGTATAGTCAACCCCGGTGGATATACAGTAAGTGCCCACCAATTACCACATAGGTGTTAACCCATTACATACTTAACATGTAATGAGAGACCTGGGGACACAAGGTGATAGATATCCTGCATTGGACAAACATGTGACTGTAGTGGTTACAGAAACATACCATATACCCACCTAATCATGAAGGTTGTCAGATCTAGATAAGGGGAGGTCATTGTGGCTCTGCAGTCATCCTTCATCAGCATTACAATTGACTACAATAGCCCCTGTGGGATGTACCTCAGCAGACACCTCCATCAACTGTAAAGTCCCCAACAGTACCTCACTAGGAGTATCAAAGAGCTTGAACAGATGCCATGTGTTGCCTGATTAAACAAACTGCAGCTACACACACTGCCATACTGCCCACCCAGAGGCAAGCTGTGCCTGATGTATAAAGCCATGTCCAAGCTGGAATCAATAAACATGCTGCACCTTGTACAATCTGAATGGCAGTGAGCTATGCACATGAGAGACCTGAACCCCAGCACTGACATACATAGGACAAGCTGTACTGCATGATTCAAAACACAGAAGCCACTCCCACTCATGAGTAAACTCCCAGTACAGGTTATCCATAGAGTCACTCATCAATTCTCCTCAAGAGGAATCTTGATGAGTGGATGGGAGATGGTAGGTTTACCCTGGGTATCACTGTTATGTCACAGGTAGACGGAAGCACAGTATACTAACCATGACATATGTCATGACAAACTCCAATTACAATGTGTGTCAAAGGACAAACACACTCTCTGACTAGCATTAGAAATGGCCTAAGGCACATTGCTAGTGTTTGCAAATGTACACCTATGTTGTGGAATACACTACCAATGTTGGACAAGCCTGGTTTAAGTAGTTCATATCTGAACATAATGCAACATGGTCAGATGTGCACAACTGGCCCCTAACCAGGCTGTTGTGCTCACTATGGAACTGTAAAGCAGTGATAGGACTAAAGCCCAGGATACTGTCCACCACAGTGAAAGTACTGAACCAGTACACTATACGGTACTACAGTGTTAGGTCAGTATGAAAGGATGTTGACAACTGTATGCAAAGTATCCCATGCAAACCCTGCAGGCACAGTATAATCCCTGTTGTGTTCACAAACAAAGCAGTTGGACAGTAACTACACAACATGACACACAACACACAACCATAAACGGGAGATATTTGTTGATGTTCACACTCATCCACAAATGTGGTGGACTGCAGAGTTCAACATATGGAAAGCTCACATTGGGCATGCTCGCACACTTTGATAAATGAGACATATGTCAGACAACATGCCATGGGAAGGCTGAACTGGGCATGTTCACACACTTAGGCCAAATCTCAGTTTAGCAGTTGGCCACACATATCTGGTATTTGTACGTGTTATTCCATGAACCAACCACATTACAGCAATCTGCCCAGTGCACACAGTTAAATGACTACAGAGACATACGTGATATAGTGGATCCCTCCCATATGCAAACATCTTCCACAGATACACAAGTTTTTCATACAAACAGGGAATGCTATGGCAATAAAGACCTGCAAACAGTCTATCAGCAACAAATAATGTGCATCTGACAATTAAACATATGGGTGTAGAGGTCAACACTAAGCTGTTTGCCCTAGGGAATGACAGCTTAGCCAGAGTGTGCTTGGTGTCTGCCTCCCCAGTACAGTAGGCTACTGTGCCACTTGAAAGTAGGTCACATAAGGCACCGTGTGAGGCTAGTATGCTGTGCCTCTATCAAGCAGGGACACAGTGGAGATCCCAGGGTTTGAATTTGCTAAGCCACAGCCATGTTGTTGGTGTGTGCTGGAAGAGGGTTGCTGAGGACCTCTAACAGTAAGTGGGCATCAATAACAGACTGAGGGGAGCCTTATCTGCATTGTCTGGACAATTTCACTGTCAACACTGTGTCGTGATGATTATGAGGGATTGAAGTGTCATGCCGGTACTGTTCAGAGATGTCCTCCCTCTGTGAGCTACTGCTCTGCAATGTATTAGCTCACTCTGTCTGTTGGACAGCTCATATATGGCTGGTGTACATCTGACAGGTGTCCTGTTGTGGAGCAGTCATGGGTATATTTGGGATAGCATGATCAATGCAAACCTTCCACATGCTCATAGAATGCAATTGTCAAGGATTATGCAGAGTGGCCTGTATACTCCCCCAGCATGGGTCCTTTGAAGTCTTCAATCCCAGTCTTCACAAGAGTAAAGTCTGCTTTTGATAAATACAGTTTGTTTGCAGTGACAACCTTGCCTGGGGGTGGGGATGGGATATGGATGGCCAGGGAAAGGTGGGTATAGTCAGATATCAACAATGGTGGTCTACCTCTGGTGTGGAACAGTGAGTACCCATGTTGTAGATGCTCAGGTGCAATATGTATTCCCCCTTGTGGCTGTGGTGAGTGGTTCTGCCATAGCACATGGACTCACAAATTGTAGTGGCTGTAGGGTAATGTTGTAGAGGCCTGAGTAGCTCCCACACACAATATGCCTGTACCTGACGTTAACAACTGGAATGGTGTATGTGAACACCTGCATATCTTGGCACTGTTCCCAGGGAAGCAAAGTGTGTGTCCTGGATGTGGGAGGGGTGGTCAGGACTGGTTGTGTTGTGTGTTACAGGTCCTGTGGTCACGAAGCATGGTATAAAACATAACCTGCCAGTGCGATGTGCATATCTGACCCTGACGTAGGTGGCTGCAAATGCATATATATGCTATCCCCCACCTGACAGGTAGTACTAAATGTACATACCTCTGTAGAAATAATGATGTCAGCACCCTATAAATACTGCAGGTGCAGAACAGATGCCCAGTAATTCAGATAGCGTGCTCCGCTAATGCGTCTCCCTCAAATGTCATAATATAGTTAGGTAGAGGTTTGAATCCTGCAAATGCTCAGTGTATGTGAGTGGGGGTGGTGTGTGTGAAAGTCTGTGTGAGGGAAATGTCCCTTTTTGCAACTAGGAGAATACACTACAGGATGCACATTCCCCTTTCTAAACACTGATGATGTCAGCACCCTATAAGTACAGCAGGAGAAGGGAAACCTCCCAGTAATGCAAATAGCGCACTCTGCTAATGCGTCCATCTCAAGTGTCATAACATAGTTAGGTAGGGGTTTGAATCCTGCAAATGCTCCGCGTGTGTGGAGGGGGTTAGTGTGTGTGCAAGTCTGTATGAAAGAAATATCCCTTTTGGCAACTAGGAGAACACACTACAGGATGCACATTCCCCTTTCTAAACACTGATGATGTCAGCACCCTATAAGTACAGCAGGAGAAGGGAAACCTCCCAGTAATGCAAATAGCGCGCTCTGTTAATGCGTCCATCTCGAGTGTCATAGCATAGTTAAGTAGGGGTTTAAATCCTGCAAATGCTCAGTGTGTGTGTGGAGGGGGTTAGTGTGTGTGCAAGTCTGTATGAAAGAAATATCCCTTCTGGCAACTAGGAGAACACACTACAGGATGCACATTCCCCTTTCTAAACACTGATGATGTCAGCCCCCTATAAGTACAGCAGGAGAAGAGAAACCTCCCAGTAATGCGAATAGTGAGCTCTGCTAATGTGTCCATCTCGAGTGTCATAACATAGTTAGGTAGGGGTTTGAATCCTGCAAATGCTCAGTGTGTCTGGAGGGGGTTAGTGTGTGTATAAGTTTGTATGAAAGAAATATCCCTTTTGGCAACTAGGAGAACACACTACAGGATGCACATTCCCCTTTCTAAACACTGATGATGTCAGCACCCTATAAATATAGCAGGAGAAGGGAAACCTCCCAGTAATGCGAATAGCATCCTCTGCTAATGCGTCCATCTTGAGTGTCATAACATAGTTAGGTAGGGGTTTGAATCTTGCAAATAGCAAGTGTGTGTGGAAGAGGGTGAAAGTAGTATGTGTGAGAGAACTGACCCTTTTGCCAACCAGTACAACACACCAGCTGCTGCATATTCCAATCTCTACACAGAGATGATGTCAGCACCCTACAAGTACAGCGGAAGAGGGCAAATCTCCCAGTAATGCAAATAGCATGCTCTGCTACTGCGTCTCTCACTACTGTCATAGCACAGTTAGTTATGGCATTGGATTCCAGACATGCCACGTGTGTTTTTGTCACACAGAATGCCCATGTTTGTGGGTTGTTGTTCACAATAATGCATGACATCGATTAAACCAGTAATGGCAATGGACACATATGATGTATGTGTGTGCCAAATACACATATGTACCTGTGACCTTCAATAGTTACCATGTCTGACGCCTGCCACATGTGAATACATGGTATTTGCACTGGATAACATTATGACTGTGGTCTTCTGTGCGGGTGCTGCATGTGGTATGTGTATATACAGTGTGATATGTAGATGGTATCAACCTAGCAGTGAGGGATACACATCTGGTCTGGGGCATATAGTCTACATGTTGTTGATGAACAGGTGCTGCATGTTTTCACCTGTTGTGGGAGTGGTAACAAGTTGTTCCATAGCAATGCAGTGACTCCATGCTAGGAACCTTTCAGCTCGGGTGTTGTAGCTACAGTAACTCATCAGCATTCAGTAATACGTCAGCATTCCTGGTGAGGGTATGATGCCAACCAAGGTCAGGGTCATACCAGCCTGTGCCACATGCTCAGAGAGCCCTTCCATGTTCCCTATCATGTAGTTCAGGGAGGTACATCACAGGTCAGCCATAGTGGCATGGACAATGACTGAGTCATATGTGTCCATGCCTCTGACTGACCTGTATGCTTGTTTTATGTGGTGGACCATAGTGCCCCACGGGCATATCACTGTGACCTTCACCTTGTCCAGCCTGGTGAGCATGACCTCACTGTACCGGACAATAAAGGTACCTAACAGAACTGTAGCAGGTGTGTTGTCTAGCCGTACAGGCTGTGACTGTTTGGCACACAGGATTTGTGTGCTATGTGTTATGCGTGATGTGCTCTGGCATAACGTATGCCTGTATGTCAGCTGCAGAGGTGTCTGCCGCTCAGGCAGGATGCTATTTTTAGGCTCCACGAATGGCCCAGTGTGTTCACGTGCTTGTATTGCTGTCAGTGTAGGTCTATTTCAGACTGGTATTGTAATCACTGTAGTATTTCATGCCACCTGACAGGTTATGCCAGTACTGGGTTCAGAGTGCTTAGTCCCCAGTTTGGCTATGTGGTTCCATCTCATACATGTGCTGTATGTCCATGTGTAGGGGAGAGGGTTGACTGTGTACATGTGGCAGCTGTGACATTGCCACATGACCCACATATTCCACAACTGTACCATAGAGGTGACTGACAACTGACCTTTGCACATGCTACCATAGTATTGTGATTGCAATGGTGATTAACAGCACATAGGGCCAATGGGGAACAAGGTACATAGGTTCATAGGTTCATAGGTTCATACTAGGCTATCTGCCCTAGGGCATTTATAAACCTAGCCAGAATGTGTTTGGCTGTCGCCATCCATAGTAAATTTATCTTGCTATGCCCTTTTTCGAGGTTAGTATACTGTGCCTCTGTCTAACGGTGACACAGAAGTGATACCCGGGGTAAACTTACAATGTCCCATCCACTCATCAAGATTCCTCTTGAAGAGTGTCAATGAGGGAATCTGCCTAACCTGGACTGGGATTTTATTCCAGAGTGAAGGGAGCCTCTGGGTTATGAATCTGTCCCTCCAGCATGTCCTATTTATTTCAGTGCTGAGGTTCAAGTCTCTCGAGCGTGTAGCTCGATGGGATTTGGATATTCTGAGGTGCAGCATGCCCATTAATTCCGGGTTTGACATGGCTTTATACATCAGGCACAGATCACCTCTGAACAGGCGGTATGCCACTGAGTAGAGCTGGAGTTTCTTTAACCGGTCAGCATATGGCATCTGTTTGAGCACTTTGATCCTCTTGGTGAGGTACTTTTGGGGTCTTTCCAGTTGCTGCAGGTGTCTGGTAAGGTACATCCCAACAGGGCCATTGTACTCAATTATGGGCCTGACGAGGGATGAGTAAAGAGGCACGATGTCCTCTCCTGATCTAGATGTGAATCCCTTCATGATGAGGTGGGCTATATAAAATGTTTTTCTAACCACTTTGGCCACATGGTTGTCAAATGAGAGATTGCTATCAACTTGGGTCCCCAGGTCCCTAATTACTTCTTCTGTACTTAATGGATTACCACCTATGTGGTACTTTGTGGGCACTTTGTTTTTGCCAAAGGGGATGACTATACACTTTTTGGCATTCAGCTTGAGGCCATGGCTCTTGCACAAGTTGTCTGTTTCTATGAGGCCCTTTTGGAGGATGCTTGTGTTGGCTGGAGAGTCGATTATGGTGGCCAGTTTGCAGTCATCTGCGAATTTGGTCAGCCACAGTCCTTCTGTGTTGTCCTGTACCTCCGATAAATATATACCGAACAAGAGAGGTCCCAGGACTGAGCCTTGTGGGACACCACTTGTAACTGGTTTGGAGTCTGGCATGGCTCCAGCAATTCTAACCATGTGGGTTCTGTCCTTGAGCCAGTGTTCAATCCATCTAGTGACATAGGGGTTTATATTTAAGCTGGTGAGCTTCTCTAGAATGCCCGAGTGGGGTATTGTATCAAAGGCTTTTGCAAGGTCCAGGTAGGCTGTGTGGACCACATTCCCCTCATCAATGGCCTTGGTGACTGTTTCAAAGAAATCAACCAGGTTTGAGAGGCAGGATCTGCTCTTAACAAAGCCAAACTGGGTATGATCCAGTGTCTGTAGGTCCCCAATATCTTTATTTATGAGGTCCATGATGATCCTTTCCATAGCTTTGCAGACCAAGCTAGTCAGGCTTATGGGGCAATAGTGTCCAGGATACATTGAGGCACCACCTTTCTGTAGAGGGACCACTGTTGCTGTATGCCACTGTTTGGCCACATATCCTGTAGTAAGGCTGGGATTGAACAGTAGTTTTATGTTTGGGTGTAGCTCTTCTTGGAGTTCATGTAGGACACAGCCCGGGACACTGTCTGGTCCCATTGATGCAGTGTTTATTGCTTTGGAGACTCTTACCTGAGCATCTGAGATGTCAGGGGGGCAGCACTCTGCTGGGATAAATATTTGCCCTTTCGGTGTGGAGGGGGGGAGAAGTTTGTGCTGAACCTGTTAGCTAGGATGTTGGCAATGTCTGTGGGTTTGGTGTTTCTATTGACATTTTGGACTACCTCTGAGCATATCTGGGAATTACCACCCAGGTTCCTAACATAACTAAAGAAAGCCTTGTGATGATGCTTAGTGTCCTGTGCAATTTTCTCTCGAAGCTGGCCTTAGACAATCTTATGAGTGCCCGTAGTTTTTTGCTAATACTGATCAGTGATGCCTTCCCTTTTTGGGATTTTGCTGTATCATCTAGTAGCTTCCTCCTTCTATTGTATAGTTTGTTTATGGCTGGGATCCACCAAACAGGACATCTGCCTTTGGAGGATTGGGTCTTGGTTTTATTCGGGATCGCATGATCCATGCATTCCTGAAGGTGTCCATAGAATGCGTTTATAGAGGAATCTGCGGTCTGGTCCGTATTTTCCACAGGCCCAGGGGCTTTGAAGGTTTCCACCTCAGTTTTGAGGAGTGTGAATTTGCTTTAGAGAAGTTGTTCACTGTGGTTTTCTGGGCAGGGGGTGGGGTCGGGATGTGAATATCCAGTGAGATTAGTTTATTGTCTGATCTTACCAGTGAGGGATACACTTCTGGTCTGGAGCATAGAGTCCCCATGTTGGTGATGATCAGGTCCAGTATGTTTTCCCTTCTTGTGGGAGTGGTAACAAGTTGTTCCATAGCATTTGAGTTCATATATTCTAGGAATCTTTGGGCTAGGGTGTTGGAGCTAGAGTCATGCTCCCAGTCTATGTTTGGGTAGTTGAAGTCGCCCAATATACTGGTGTTTGGAGAGACCTTCATATTTTCCACTGTTCTCAGGAAGGCCGAGTGCGGTTCTTGGGTTTGGGAGGGTGGTCTGCAGCAGGCTATAACCTGGAAGGCAGTTTTACCCATTGTTAGTTGCACATGGATAGTCTCTGATGCTTGGTGCTTTGCCACCAACCTGGAGGTGTGGGTATCTTTGATGAATATCAATACTCCCCCTTCTTTTGTGGTTCGGTCCAAGTTTTGGGGCTGAGAAGCATGGTATGAGGTATAACCTGGTAGTGCTGGGGTGCTCTCAGTAGCCCTGAACCAGGTATCTGTTACTGCACAGATATCGATGTTCTCCATGCTAAGGAGAGTTTTGAGTGCATGCATCTTGAGGTTTAGACTTCTGGCGTTGAGCAGCATTACTCTTAGTTTCTTATCCCTTGTGATACCTATGAAGGTGGGTTTGTCATTTGAGCCTTGCCTAACAAAGGCAATATGGGGGTAGCAAGAGCCTTTGCCAATATCCAAAAGCCCAGGGGTGACAGGTGCAAGCTGTCCCTAGCGAAGCAGGTGGTTCAACAGAAGATGAGTATGTGAGGGTGTAGTGCCTGTGATTAGTTAGCAGTGGCATATATGACTGCTCACGTGGACAAATGCCAGGTAAGTCATATGCAATGTGTCACAGGCAACGTACATGTGAACAGGACAAACAGTGATGTTCTGTCAAGTGAGACATGGACATACATATAGTAAGCTATGCAGATGTCACTAGGAGTCCACAGAAGCTCTGTAACTATGCATTGCAGGTGGGATCAGTATTCCAGGGTAATTGCAAGCAAACATGCATGCAAACAAAGCTACAGTAAGCAGGGCTGCATGTAGTCCATTGTACAACAAACAAGCTGCACCACTTCCAGTAGGTAACACTGCAAATATGCAGGCACTATGCACATGTACATGGAAATACACAGGTCAGATGGCTAGGGTCCAGTCCAAGCGCACACAAGTGTACAGACCATGTACCGTCAGGATGTACAATAACTGGATGGAAACCCATGTGCTCATACCTGCAGTAATACACATGTCATATAACAGACACTGAGCCTTCACTCAGTGGTTCCATACTTAGTAGGATGTATGCTACCTGGCCTGCCACCACAGTATCCCTGACAAGTATGGGGACTCTCCCTCCTGTGACAGTTAGTTTTGTGTGTTGGGGCTGTCTAGCATGGTATGAGATGTGAGCTTGCAGTGCTAGGGTGCTCCTGTGTGTCCTGTACCAGTCGTGTAGTACTGCACACATATCAACATCCTCAAACATCCGGATTGCAGAGTCCAGTGTGGGCAACATGCCACTTGCAGTTTACATGTCCATCATTGCGTATTAATACTTTCATTACCTTATCCCCTGTGCTACCTATGTATGTAGCCTTCTGTTGACATCCTTACCACCAGTATGCCAACATGTGCAGATGATACACTATGGTACTTACCATGGGTGTAGACAATAGTACATGACAATCATACCCTTACTGCATCAGGCATGCTGTGATATACCCACAATTATTTCAGCACACAGTACTGTTAACAACATGATACTATTACTACACGTCTATGTAGCCACCCTGTGCATCAGCAACATGTTAACCTGTACCTGCACTGATGTTACAGATTGCAGGAGGTGGCACAGTTTCATCATATGCACAGGGTGTGAACTTGGTATTCCTGAGTCAGCCACCGATACCACCATTTGGTGAGGAACAGCAGTACAAGGTGGGGCAATGTTGATGCAGTGTGTGCATGTATGCGGTAGCCCTAGGTGTTGTCAATTCGCATGTGTGCATGGATGCACACAGTTCCACCTCATGGCTGCCATATACTGGTGTTTGTGGACAGCCACAGACTGTACCTGCCAGGTCATACAGATCAGTGTCTCTGGCCACGGACATGGTACCTGTGCCTTGCAGGGGTGCTACGGACCGTATCCAGTACCAACCCAGACTGGGTACTGTCATCAAAAGCAGGTGTTCGTTGACTGGACACCCTGTTGGGCCTGGCCAGAGCCACGTGCACGTGGTCTCCTGGGGCGGTCTGATGACAGCACATACCCAGCATTGCTGGGGCTGCTGCTGGCACTATGGGTGCGGCCGCGGCCCTGTTGTCGTCCACAATGACTGCCAGCTGCTGCTGTTGCTGGCATACGCCAACGTCGACGCCTCAACCATCCACCATCGCCCTGGCTCATGGACATGTCGTTGTGGAACCGGTCTAATATGTCCCCACGACGTCTGTCTATGACATCGGTGAAATTACGGATGGCAGCTGCAATGTCATGCATACTGTCAGTCATGACTGTGCGACATACTGTCAGCTCCCTCAGACCCTGTCTGGTGTACCATTCCATATGTGACTGTGCCTGCATGACAGCCTGAAACATAGCTGAGGTTGTAAGACCTCTGTGGGCACATCTGACAGGGGCAGTACGCCCACGGATGCTCCCACGAGAACCCCTGGACATCTGTCTGTGTGGTACCATCTCAGGGCCATGCCCATGGCTGCTGTGTGGGGAGGCATGTGCCACAGATACCACATTACCCTGGTCAATGCCCACTGTATGCTGCCCATCACCTAGGGACAGTGGTGACAAAGGGTTTATTGGCAGGATAACTGTGCACATTGATGGGGTTGACAGCTGTGTACTGTCAATCGGCTGACCAATGATTGACCCTGGCATACCTTCCTGTGCCATTACACAGATGTCATCATTATCAGCACCCATGGCACCTGCTTCAGATTCCCTGCTGCATGACACCAGAGCAGCACCAGCACCTGTGAGAGGGAAACAGGAAACACAGTTTACAATGTCTACACAATATTACCAGTGATGCACACATCCACACATGCACACATGCACACGTGCACACGTGTACACGTGCACACACGCATACATGCACACATGCACACTTGCGCACATGCGCACATGCACACACACCCACATGCACATGCACACACACATGCACATCGCATGCACATGCACATGCACATGTGCACACGTGCACACATGCACACGTGCACATGCACACACGTACACATGCACACAGTTGCACACAGTTGTACACTACTCAGTATGCGAGATATCAACACACAGACACAGACACACCTGCATGCATACACAGAGCACTACTAAGTGAGCCTAATATTACTATTACTATCAAGACTATTAAAGGTATTGTTAATACACACTCACCAGCATGGATAGGCTGCATTGCTGTTACACCGGAGGGACCTGCAGAAGTGAGGAAACTAATGTCAGTGGGCACAACTGTGCCATTGTTACTGAGTATGATACAGGTCAGTAGTACAACAGTCACCTTTCACAGGTCAGCTGCTGATATTGATGATATCACACTTACACATTAAATACTATGATGACAGCTACAAACCAAGGACACACCTCACACATGCATTAACTACCAGTGTACACAACAGTCAACTATACATATGGCATATTACCTGCACGCTCATAGTCTTGCTTCTGCGTGGCTCCAGCCTCCATCTTAATGCATGTCTGCTGCTGTTGTTGTTGTTGGCGTACTGGAGCCACTACACTCATGAGTAGTCCCTCCAGTCTGGTGAGTGGGGGATGTGTAGCCACCCCACCACCTGTGGTGACCTGTTGCCTGTGGATATCCGACACACACTGATGGACATTTCTGATTAAATCACTGCAGTGATGTCGTACCTGCTCATATGTCCTATTATGCGTGCCTATGTCATTTACCCGACAGACCAGGTCTTGCCACAGTGCAGCCCTCTCCTGCTGATTCTGGCTGGTGCGGGAAAAGAGTATTGCATAATCCCGCACCAGGCTCTGGTGTATCTCCTCATCCTCAGCTGTGGAGTAAGCTGGATTTCGCGAGTGAGCCATGTTCCTGAAAAAGGAAATAACCTGATATCAGCAATATATGTCAGCAGAATTTGGCACACATACTACACATGCTACTCGACTGTTATGATACGACATATCTCACATATATAGCATCTGTCTGTCTATTGGTGGATACACATGTAAATGGCCAGGTATCAGTGCTCAGCAGGCAACTGTGCAACAGTACCTGGCACACTCCAAACGACATACTACCAAACCCCAGCAGTCAGAACACTGATTCAGGTCCAGAGCACCTCCTCACTCTGGGGGTTTGTATCTAGGTACTGTATGGGCTACATCATCAACTACTGTGAGCTGACCACAAACTAATTGCCCTGGATATACATATCCCACCTCCACCACCAGCACAAACGACTATAGTGAATAACATTGCACATGCAAACTTTACACTTTGTAACAGTGACATGGTATGCTTTCAGCCCACTGGGCCAGTGGAAGACACAACCCACAATGCTGACCCCTTCACAAATGCTTTCTACGGACATCTCCGACAATGCATGGATCATGCAGTCCCATATATAGCCAAGACACTCTCCACAAAGGGACAGCATCCTGTCTGGTGGACCCCAGCCATAGACAGATTGTATTACAAAAGATGGAAGCTACTGCAAGACAGAGCATAATTCCATAAAGGGAAGGCATGTCTGAGCAGCACTAGTAAGGATCTATTTTCCCTCATACAAACATCCATGGGCAACTTTGAAAGGGAAATCAAGAGGGACACTACAGATAACCACAAGGCCTTCTTCAGTTATGTTAGCAACCTGGTCAGAATCCCTCCACTATGCTCATAGTTAGTACACAACAACAAATAATTCACTGAAACCACAGATATTGACAACATTGTGGCAGACAGGTTCAGTGCAGGTTTCACCCCTCCCTCTCTCCCAAAATAAGACATAGTTATCCCAGCTGACTGTAACCTCCCTGTCATCACAGATGTCCAGGTGACAGCCGCCCTCAGGAAAGCAGAATACACAACATGAATGGGACCTGATGGTATCCCTGGTTGCATGCTACATGAACTCCAACAGGAGCTAAACACACATATAGAAGTGCTATGTAACACTAGCCTGACTACAGGATATGTACCTGTACACTGGTGCACAGCAGCAGTAGTTCCACTCCACAAAGGAGGCACCTCAACATACCAATACAATACAACACAATACAATACATTACAATACAATACTATACAATATGCTATTGCCCCTGGGACTACAGCAGCATACTGTTCTGCTACCCTGACCATTGTGACACATGTGGTGTGATGGTACCTGCTGCTGTAACTAACATTCAGCAGGGGTATGTGTGACATGTACTCATGGGGAGTCTTGCTTCTTAACACTGTGTGGTTTATTGCAGGGTATGTCTTATCTGTGGGTAGGAACCTTTACCTCCACATGTGCTCTCTATTGCAGTGGCACGGATGACACACAGCAGTCATTTAGGTTGTGGATGGTGTAAGGTGTTACTATGGTTGTTGGACATCTGTCATGGGTGTGACTTAAGTATGTAAATCCAGGAGTGGTAACCTCTATGTGGGCAGTATGTGTGTACTCTGTGGTGTTGTCAGTCACTGTGCATTGGTAATGTGTTTGAGTGCATTGTCACAGTGTTGTACATGTCACTGTGTCCTTCTCCATATCTGTAGCTGCCATGTGAGGTACATACCATGGCAGTCATTATGTGGTGTGGAGGGGTACACTGACCTACATGTCCATAGTTGACACACCATGTCTGCTGACACATACCATGTGCAGGTATTCCAGGAATAGTGTGCCACTGTGAATAATATTGGGGGGACTATTGTACACATTTATGACCCTGTTCACCCCTGACACATGCAGTGGTGGGCAGCCAATCACATCTCTGGTGGTTACTGGTGTAGGTGATTTGAAATGGGGTATGGTACTCCAGTTTTGACACTGGTGTTCACTCCATGCCTTTGTCACCAGGCACCTGTTGCAATACATCTGTACATATGTGCCTCACTCAGAATATATATACATCTCTCTCTCTCTCTCTCTATATATATATATATATATATATATATATATATATATATATATATATAGATATATATATATATATATATATATATATATATATATATATATATATATATATATATATATATATATATATATATATATATATATATATATATATATATATATATATATATATATATATATATATATATTGATGTACATATATTTCTATATATATGGAGAGGGGTGTGTGTGTGACAGAGAGGGGTGAGAGTGACAGAGAGGGTGGGACAGGGAGTCTTGAGGTCATCAAATACAGTCATACCTGTAGATAGTCAGATCTGTCTGTCTATGTATATGTATCTACATATATCTATATCTGTATGTGTGTATTACATATATATGTTTGTACATATTCTATCTATCTACATCTGTGTATGTATTCCTACATCTCTCTCTATGTATGTATACATATATGCATATTATATATATATATATATATATATATATATATATATATATATATACATACATACATATTTTGACATACATACGTATCCATATGATAGATACATATCAACATGTTTGTTTACCATACTGTATACACACACTAACATACTGCTAAATATACATAACTGTGAAACCTACTTTGTACATTGCACTACAACCTACATTCAACCTACATTGATATGTGCACATAGATGCTGTCACATACAAATGTATGTACAGCCTTCACTGATAGTTGCTGTATGTCCCCTGCCCTTTGCACATCTTCATATACATATGGATACAGACCAATGACACATATGGAGGGTTCACAGTATGTAGACCTTTATAGTATTACTTTACATTACTTGTGTTTGTCACAGCTGCTTGTGTTGCAGTCTGGTTTTGTGTCCTGCTGCTCCACTTGCCAGTTGTCAGCTTTCAGGTGTCTGTTGCTGACCAGTTTTGTTTGTGTATGTTTAATTTTGTTTTTCTCTGTCTCTGTCTCTCTCTGTCTCTCACTTCCTCCTCAGGGTGCAGTGAAAGTATTGCATGTGTGGACTGGGAGTACAGCATGCTTTTGTAGGTATCTGCATATGTCCATGTGATGGCCTCTGCACCAATTGTTAGCCAGCATTTGCTAATTGCATGCAGCCAGTTGGGTACTGATTGCAGTTCTCACTGTGATTTCAGAACAGTGCTATAAAAAGGTATGTGAGATAGGCGTAGCCATTTCAGATTTTAAGGGCAGGGACCATGCTGGTATGCTGTGGACAATGTTCTGTGAATGTAAAGGTTGGTATCTCTCTCATATTTCCAGCTGTGTTGTAGATTAACATTTCTCCATTCATTTATTCAGTTTCCTGTACTGTGTGTGTACACTGACACCTACGACTACTACTACTGTTAATGTGTGTGTGTGTGCTTTCCTGTGGGACATGTGGTATAACTGGTGTATAGCAGTGGCTCTTGCACTTTGTTGCTATGGCTTCAATATTTGCCCTTTACAGTCACTACTTGTATACCTGCTAGGTGTCCTGACTGTAGTGTGCTGCTGTGGCTTTCCTATTTTCCATGTACATTCACACCTTGGAATGCTTGCTATATCTGCTAGGGTGTTACAGCATGCAGTGTGGTCTGGCCATGGTGTGGGCCTTGACATCTATTAGGGTATTTGAGTATGCTGCTGAGCAGGCCCCAGACACTCTCAGGTGCATCTGTTATCTGCCTCATGGAATGGTACATATCAGTGGGGTACACCCATTAAATTGTCTGGTATGCTGCAGTTGTGACTGTGGGATAGCATGAGCATATGTATTACTACACTTTTTCTGCCATGCAAGTGGTGCATACTTTCTGGACTTCATAGTTACCATTGCATGTGTTGTAACACCTTTCTGCCTACTGTTTGTACATTTCACATGGAGTCTGTGGGGCATTCCTGTAACTCAGTCAATGTTGCTATGTCTATGCTCTTAACTATTCAAATATGGTGGTGTCAAACCTCTCATGTGTACAAATATTTGCAGGTTGTCCACATTTCTGCCTCATATTTTGGTCAATATCTCATGCACAGCATTTTCTGGCAAATCACTCTGGGCTCAAGTTAGAATATAGTGACAAACATTTAAGTTTCAGACTTCATACCCTTCCAAACATCCCACAAAATGCAGAACCTGTTACTCTCTGAACTGTCTAAGTTTGTTGTAACATTATTTGTAATGTGTCCCTGGTTTTGGCCCTTTGCTCCACATATTTTATTACTTGGTCCGGATGTGTTCCTGTAACAGGTTGTGGGGTATGTACAGTGATTATCCTGCTGTGAGTATGTGTGTGGCTTGCAAGGTGCTACAGTGACATTATTACCTACTAGCTACCAACTAGCATGGCTGTTTCTGTTCACACACTACTATCATAGATATCCACTAGATTTGACAGTAAATATACATGACATGCTTTGTGTACTACACATCCTATATTCTCTTTACATTCATTCCTACTATTACATGATATATTTATTTTAGCACAATGTTCTTGTATAACAGTCATGGCTTAGTGGTAAGTCATGCAGACTAGTGTTTCCAGGGTTCGGGACTGACAGTGGGATTTTATTTTGCTTTTGAACTGACTACAGGACCTGTCAATCAGAGTGACTAAGGCACTTTTAAGCAGTTGTAACCAGGTTAGCGCTGGTTTGCGCGGAGCTCACGCATGCACACTGGTGTTGAGCTCTGCGCACACCCGCGCACACCCTCTTACAACCGCTTAAACATGCTTACTCTTGCGCACACCCACGCTATTTTCTTTGAAAGAAATGAAAATGGGGAGACAGGAAAGTGGTGAAAAAGGGTTCACAAAGAGGATAAGACAGTAGGGGAAACAAGCTCGGGTTTTGCAGGAGGGATGTAGGTAAGGCCCATAGCTGCCCATTTCTTCATCAGCAACAGCTGTGCATATGTATGTAATTTGGTGTGACATTTGAAACCTTCCACCCCTGAGAGAGGTGTCAGGACAACAATAATACTTGTTGTACAGCCAATTGTAATTGATAGTTTCCATGTCCAGCAGACATATGTGCGGAATGGGCAGCTATGTATGGGGCGTAATTTTTTGTGGGTACAGAGTGCCCTTTTTTTTTTTTCAGGTGAGAGTGGTATGTCAGGTGAAGGAAGTCAGTATAGCTGGGGAGGTAGGTTGGGTAGGTCAACAGACAAGACAAACAAGACGCATACAGGGGCGGTGTATGACACATGTGGGGGTTACACAATTGACGGGGACGGAGGTTTGGATATCCAGAGCCCATGAGCCCACAGATGGCAACAGTGGAGCTGATATCCCCACCCATGAGCAGTTGCCACTGTTCCTTCACTGCCCAGGACGGGGCTGTGCTGGGGGCTGTGTAGACTGGGCAACAGGCATGCCCGTAAGTTGTGCCACCTGTGCCTCAAGCTGGCGTAGGGGCCCAAGAACAGAGTCCTGGATCTCCCTGCGCACCACAGTCCGGACGCTACGGAGGGTGAGTAGTGGTTCTCCTCTGGCCACGCTTGCAGAGGGGGGACGGGCCCCATCCCCTGCAGCGCTTCCACCCGCAGGTGGCACAGGGCCACCGGAGGAGGGTCCAGACTGGGCACTAGTGCCAGGTGCACTCGCCAGCTGAGATGGGAGAGGTGGGTCCGCTGGAACCCGCCTTCCCTGTCATCCTATGTTTTGCATTATGTCATGACAGTTTGGGTTAGTAACATACAATACCATTCGCAATTAGTTGTAACAGCGTGCATTAGTATTCCCATTAACCAAACACCCAGATATTCACACCATTGAACAGTGAGCATAACACATGCATAATTTGAACAGCAATACACAGTCCAACAACATGCAGGGTTGATTGATGGCAACAGGCCATCAGGTTTGTATGTATGAACAGGGCAGATGCATCAACGTACATGCAAATATTTATGACCCAACAGGACAAATGTCCAGGGGTGTTAATTGTGATTGCACATACCAATTTCACGTGGAATGGATTATATGTGGTTATAGGGTGGGGTGAAGAAAATAATATTAACACCTTCGAATACCAATACATATGCTGTACATTTCTAATAGCTGCAAATATATACACACTACTGTTCTAACTACAGTTTCCTATATGATAACTACTTCAATTTGGTGATAGGACTGTTACTGCTACATCAATATCCATTTTATTGTTCTTCATACACGTTCATATCTGGCTTTGTTCAGCTACATCATCCTGCTACATTTGCTTTATATAGCTATAGACAACTGTGGATGTTTGGTATTTCAGACAATCATACTATCTGCATATTGCAGACTGAGAGCAACATATCCAGATTTTGGGATACACATTCCAGCTGCAGCAACACTTTGAACACATTTCGAGTTTGGTTCTACTTGTCACATTCATTTCATTCTGTACTGACTGCAGTATACTTTATTCAGGGGTTCTTACTACTTTATTGGTGGCTTCATAACTCTTTCTCACACTCTCTCACTTGTTTTCATTTTACTATTCAGGATGGTACTTACTTCTAGGCTTTATTGACATGTTTTACCTGTAGTTATTACAATCCTTTCCAGCAGTCCCACTTCTGTCATGTTTCAGTATTTCAACAGGGATATATTTCACACATGTGATTTGCTCATTTTCTGCAGCTGTACTTTTCAGCCTGCTGCAGGTTGTGTACTATTATATTACAGGTGGGGCATCTTTATTTCAGACTTTATTTCAGATATTTTCATTTTTCTGTTTGGATTACAGACTGCAACACACTTTTGTAATCAAGCAATACTTGCAAACACTTTTACACTGTTACTTGCACATTTTATTACTTAGTGACTACACTGCACTCTTTTGCTAACTGTCATACTTTTATATTTCTTTACAGTTACTGGGAGTGGATTACTGACCTACCTGGTGGCACAACCGCACCAGCCTATCGCCATAGGCTCTGCGGTTCACAGAACGGACACCTGCAGCTGTAATATAAATGAAGTAATATTGGAATACACATATCCATAATATCAGCTAATTTAATTTCTTACATACATAATTAAATGTAACTTACTCAGTAGTGGGGCATTGGGCATTTGCCGGGCCTCCTGGATCCAAAGGTTCAATTGGTCCTGCTTGCGTCTCTTCAGGTCCGCATGGTGGTGACGGACCTGCTCACCAGTCCTTGGAATCCCTGTGGCACTGGTGAGATCATGAGCCAACCGGTCCCACGCCTCAGCCCTATATGCTCCCCACAGGACCTGGCCCTGCATGAGTTGGGCCTCATGATTGTGGACTAGGAGCCAGACCATGTATCTGACTCCTCAATGCCCCACCTCTGTGCTCGAAAGCAACTACCCTCACCTACTCCTGACATTCTGGCTGCAAGTCAGTTCTACAATTGTTTATGCTGTATTCCCGCCTATGGGGCTTATATATGCCGTTTTTCCCGCACTTATCTGTGATTGGCCATTTTGTCTGATTTTATATCAGTTTATTGTCAATTTAAATAAGATGAATATTTGGATGAATGGATTACAGTGCTCAATAGGGTAATAAAGATTATTACATATTTTCATGTTTGCTGATATCCACTGTCAACTCTTAACTTTCATAAATATGAACTTATACATATTGTGCTAAATAACACTCAAGTGTGAATTAGTTATTAGCATGCTTACAATATTGGAATACATGTAGATGAGAACAGGCTGTATGATGGTTTGTCTGACTATTGTTTCTGTACACATTAACTAAACTGCTTTACTTAACACATCATTATCCTGCTGCTACACTAAGCTGCTACCTATTGTATGTGCTGCCTTGTAAAGATCTTTGTGCAGAAGTAGCAACTTTTACGAGCCCTGATTGGCTGTAAAACTAACGTTACCAGATAAATCTCCTTGACACTACACTGATGATATCATCCATTCATAAATGCTGTATGTCTCAATTGTATTCAGCATTCTCCTGTGGTTCTGACTGCTGATAATGTGCTATAAAGATGGTTTGAGTTGATAGGTAGGTGCAGTCCATCACTGCCTCAATAGTATGACATATATTACTGTCATATACCATTGGCCACCTCAATACCACCTTTACGTATTCTTTAAATTATTGGATAGAATTACAGTGGCATACTGTGACACTAGAAAATCCTAGTATTAACATGGAAAAATAACATTTTGTCCACACAGTGATTACACACTTCTAACATACTTATAGTAAGTTGCACTTGGAGTGTACATTCTTTTGTGTTGTGTGACCTTAATGGTGTGCTTTGTACATTGTATTACTACATATGTAGGATGCTAGAGTCCAGCTGTGGGTGTGCCCTTCATGCTCATACTGTGTATACGATTCTACAAAGACATATTTGATGGGTAGCTGTACAGTGTTATTGTGCACTTTGAAACCAGTTTAGCATAAACATCTAAATTATAAACAGTGGTGATGTCATCCATTTAACTGTGCACTGCCTTAGTTGTACCACAACATAGTTGTGCAGCACTTGCAGTTCAGGCAATAATGTTAAGTTTGTGATCTTGGGTAGCTATTTAAAATCCATCCATTACTGTTCAGATTATGTTGTGTCAGTGTTATTGTGATTGTACATGTACTAGCACTGTTGTCATGCACATTAACTTTGTGCACCTATAGATGTTGATCCCTCTTACAAAGAGCAATGACAATTTGTCACGTACCAGTGCTTTTATTTAGAGAAATGATGGCACTGGCTTCCATGTTTCTTACAGAGCAGATGAGGGAAGTGTTATCGTCTTACACTGGGGAATGAGAAAACATACTTTCTGTTGATGATGCACTACAGCAATCACAGGCAGACATATCCCTTGCAGAAATAATATGAAGTAATACCTTCATGTAACTTCATATGTCACACTTGTAGTGATATTTCTACCATGGCACATTCATCCTAGGAAATATCACTGTATTGCCTGCTGTCAGATGCTCATGTGTTCAACATCCAATATCTTTGCCTGTTAGCATTGTTGGACCTTATACTGTAATCCATGACTGACATTTACCACTGTGATAATGTGTTCAATGACATGGTGATGTTGTTGTTGTTTCTTTTGGCTTTTCCCGGTTAGGGGTTGCCACAGCGGAACTCCGGTCTGCTAATGATTGGCAGCAGATTTTTACATGCCGAGTTGCCAGCCCTGACGCATAACCTTCAATGAAGGTACGCCCATTCACGCATGTCTCCACACAGAAGACACTCTAGCTGAGAATTGAACAGGACAACATCTTACTGTGAGGCGACAACGCTACCGCAGCACCACCACCGCAGACCTCCGTAATCCCTTTCATCTCAGAGATTGTTTACCACGCATACAGATGATGTAAAACTTTAGCATAGTTTAATTGTTATAGTAGTTGTAAGGCTTCCACTGTGGTGCTTGTGCTTCATCCAGATGTCATTAGTCAGTAGAGTTGCAATACATACTGTTCAATTCCCAGCAAGGGCAACATATATGAATGTACTGCTGCTACATGAACATCATTGTATCTAGTTGTTGTTATCCATTTTTATGTTGGACAATTACATATCAACACAGGTTGTGATTGCATGGTACTGAAATGTTTATTCAGGGCATGCCATGCTGTCAGTGCTTCTGTGGTATGTGTACTGAGTACTGGCATAGTAGCATAAATAGACAGATATACTGGTTTTCACTTCGGATACATTGTGTTTGTCCTACATGATAGAAACAGCTTCCTTGACAGATTATCTGTAATATTGTAATGCTCAGTGTTGTATGGACAGTAACATGTGTAGCTAGTTTTAGCATTCTGACTAAATCCGGTTGGTCATATTATAAATACACCTCCTCTGTTGACACACACATTCAGTTCAGTTATTTGTGACAGCCTTCATTGCTATCTGATGTGGTACACGCAGTTAATACAGGGGTCTAAAAAGCACCTTGTTTATTAGGCAGGGGGTTGAATCTAGAAATATCTGTTTATCAGACTACAGTGGCTTATACACACTCACAGGAAATGTTTTTCATGTATTGTCATACCAAGTAGGTTGTCAGCAGTCCTTAAATGGTATGACGGTATTGTCTGCCCTTTGGGGTGATTTTTCCTTAGGTGATCGATATGTAAATGGCTGTGGCTCCCATGACTTTTACACATTTCTCCGATATCTCTTTAAGTATGTGTTTTAAAAGAACATGATGCAAATGTTTCTTAAGCCATTCCTTGCCTATATTCATTACCTATTCATAAGGTAATTATGCTCTGTATTACGTCATCTTCTAGACATGTTTAATGCTGCCATTGTTTCTGTTACAATATACGGCTTGCTGGAGATGTGCAAATCTGTAAATGTGTCTACCTGTATGGAATTCAGGGTGACCATCGGAAAATGTGACGGGTTCTCTATTTTAACGCTTTCTGTTGTGTTGCCATTGATTGCTGTTCTGTTATTGTCCCCTGTCATTCTGTGTGAGCTTGCCCAGTATTAATATGTCAGGCGTGTTTGCAAATTAGCAAGGGCAAAACAGGACTCCTGATATATCATCAGGAGATCGATCACTTATGCATGTTGTTTGTTATTAGATTGCAAAATATCATTTATATAAACATACAACACTTGCCTGTAGGTGATGAACTATTCCTATTGGTGCCACTGTCATTTCTTTGCATAAACATGTCCATTTCTGAGTTAGCTGATATTACAGCTGTAATTTTATTTTGTTCTTGTGTTTACATGGTGAGATGGGTCATACATCAGTGTTGTCAGCTTTCATTTTATATATATATATATATATATATATATATATATATATATATATATGTATATATTTATATATATATATATATATATATATATGTATATATATATATATATATATATCCTTATATGCTGTGACTGCATTCTGTGTATTCATCCCATAATGCATCTTCCATCCTTGTAAACTGTTATCCCATATCAACCACTTTATTAACATATATATTATATCTACACTCACTTTTGTTGCATTGCAGCTTTATGTCTCTGTTCTCATCCTTTGTTAATATGTCCATTATTATTAATGTGCAAACCTGTGGGAGTGACATTCACTGTAATTATCATTACATCAGCCTTGCAAGTTTTATGTTCAAAATGCTTTTTATACACTTTAATCACATGTGCCTGTGGGATATGGGTACACTTTAAACATTTCCCCTCGACAAAAGTATTTCCGTAATACATATCACATTTTTGTGAAACAATTTCCCTGTTTCACTTCCCTCATTCTGTATTGTTTACCCTGGACTTGCCCTTAATATGTCTGGGCTACAGCATGTACCAGTATCTGGGGACTGCCTATATGCAATCCGTTTTTCTTATATTGTATGCTGCTGCTTGTAAGCACCTTTACATGGCTGTGAACACTATTACTGTCCAAGGAAAGGTACTTGCATACATGTAGGTGCGATGAGCAGCATGCATATTCAACACCAACACGATTGTTACAAAGTCCCAGGGTATGTCTCTGTAACTACAGATATATGAATGTGCTCAAGGTGTAAGAGAGCCTCAAGCTGAGGTATTTTCTTGCTGAATAGAGCCATATTAACATGTTCCAAATTAGAATTTCTTAGGTGGAATGTCCATCTGATGGACTCTGCCTATAAAGACAGTGTGAGGACAGCAAAGGCTTGAGCTAGAATGCAAAAGCCTTAGTATGAGAGATACACAGCATCCCTGGCAATTCAGAAAGGCTTGTCAGCTTTGTTATCCAAAGGTGAAGCATACTGCATCAAGATAGAATGACACCAGCTATATACTGATAATTATTAAAGCCAATTATCCTGTGTTTGAAACACAGCATTATTCTGGGTGATGGCAAATGTCCTCTCAAGACAAGCATCTTTCATGCCTCAGTCATCTGCATAGCTCAATCATGTCCTTTTGCATATCTCTCTGGGTAGAGCATTGAAGGTTATTCACCTCAAAACAGATAACTACCACTTCATAACCATATTTGCCAGAAAGGAGGGATCTAAGAGTCTTTGTTATGTCCTGGGTCCTAGTCTAAGAAAGGCAGTTAACTGTTATGCTATTCTTAGCCACTCTGGAGAAAGAGTAATGTCTATAGGCCTGATAATTAAGTCACCCATTACTAAAATATTGCAATGGAAAACAGCAAAAACCAACAGCATAAAATAAGGGAACCAAAAAATAAAAAAGAATGCTGTACCAGATGTAACTTAGCCGGCAACCCAGGTTTAATGTTTAAAAACAATCGAGTTTAAGCACTTTCATTCCATTCAATTCAAACAGGAACATCTTCAGAAACAAAGTAGCGACTGATGTCCTTTACTGCTGCAGTATTCCTTACTAATGGGATTCTCTGCCATAAAGCCCTCTGTCTGGCCAGTTTACAAAAGATTTCCATTGCTTTAAGGTACACTGAATGTCACCTGCTTACTCCTTGTGTAAGGTAGGGCATAAAGGTGACATTCAGGTGTACCATCCTCTGAACTTTTTTGCCACCAGTCCGAATGCTGTTTTAACCACTGGTCTGTTGCATACATCTGTTTTTTTTTTTTTACCGTTTTTCTGTTTATTGGCTTTTCTGTGCTTACTCCTGTTTGCTGGAGTCCTCACAGTTGCAGACAAGTACCCAGTTGTTTTTTTTTTTTACTTTTTCTGTTTGTTTAGTGCTGTTTGGAGTTAATGTCATCCAGGAAGGGTAAATGCCAGTGTGTGAGACTGATTCCCCATAAAGACCGTCACGATAAGTGTCTTTTTTGCTTTGGTGCTGCTCATGACCATACGTCTTCTTCAATTTGTCAGGCGTTTGTCCCCAAAACTCTTCATAGTAGGCTTTCTTCCCTTTCCTTGTACATTGAGAACCAGCAACTTAAACATCTTGTTGTGGGTACTATGGATGGAAATTCCTGCCCTGAGGGTCAGCTGTCTGGGAAGAAGAAAGTGCATAAGGTAAGGCCAGAATCTTCCGCTGTCCAGCCTCTGTTAGGTTTTTCTCCTGAGGTTATTATGCACCCAGAAGCTCAACTGGTTGTTTTGTCAGATTCTTCTGCCACATCTGGGTTGGAGGCCAGTGAGGATCTGTCAGGCAGCACATCCGATGAGGCTTTGCAGGTGTTTATTTTTGGCATTCAGAGGGAACCATGGTTTGACTGTTTCTGAGGGGTCTACTGGGGTTCCTCAGTTTATCTTTCGAGAAGAAGTTTTTACTGCAGTTGTGGAATGCCGTCCCGAGTCTGGGTTTTTTCAGATTTCCAGGATGGCTGGCCCTTTGAAGAAGAAACAGAAAATTAACCATGTCTCTTCTGCTCCTAGGCATCCACAAAGTGAGTGGCAAGCCTTTACTCAGGGGTTATTTAATGCTTTACTGTCATTGCTGCCTTTTCAAGGGGTTTCAGTTCCTGTTCCTCCTTGTTCCACCTCTTCCCTAAAAGGCCCAGAGAATTCCATTCTTCTGAGGTGGATTTTGATGATGACTCCCTTGCTTATTCTGCCCATATTCCTTCTCCTTTACACTACGGTTCTAAGGAAAAGGATTCTCATACTCTTGATAATCCCTCTTAGGAAATTTCCTTTGGGGACACAACCTCTAGGATGATGGACTTTTTTAAGTGGGATTGTGCCCAGGTTTCAGATATCCATAAGAGGTACTATTTGTAACTGCAAATGGAATCTCCTAAACCTACAGCCAATCCCCCTGTCTTGCCTGCTTTATTGGATGTTTTTTCCACTGCCTCTAAAGCATTGGATTCTCTGCCCCCTGTTCCCAGGAAGTCTGATAGGTTTTACAGGATGCCTGAGGATTGTTCCTTTTTGTTTAATGTTTTGCTGCTGACCCTCTGTGGTGTTTGTAGACTCTGATAAGCCATTTCAATTGCTTCCTTCGTCCAAGTTGCTACCTTCTGACAAGGACAGTAGAACCATAGGTAGGCTGGGTAAGAAGGTTTATACTTTGGCTACACTAGCTTTTAAGGCTATTAATTATCAGGCCCATATTTCTAAGTATGTCTTGGCTCTTCTTTCTCAGGCCTGTCAGGTTCTTTCTGATCTTTCAGACTCTGAGGGTAAATCTTCTGCTCTTTCCTTGCTTGGAACTTCCTCTCAGGTAGTTTTTCATTCTATCAAATGTAGTTATGATGCTGTCGATGCCTCTTCAAGGGCTGCTGCTTCTGGTTCAGTTCTGAGGAGATATTCATGGCTTCAGCTTCAACCTTTGCCTGATGATATTAAGGCTAAGTTGCTGGATGCTCCTCTGGATAACACTCTTTTGTTTGGTGAAGCAGATGCTGGTTTATTTAAGTCTCTTCAGAACAAGGGGAAGACTTTACAGGAGCTAAAGCATGTCTTTGTTTCTCCTGTGCCTAAATTTCAATGGAACTAACCTTCTAAGCCAGCCTTTGTTTCATAGGCAGTCTCACCCTCTTTCTGAAGGTAAAAAGGGTAGTAAATGGACTCCTCCTGCTATGGCCACTCAGACTACAGGTATTCTTAATCCTTCCTTTCCTGACAAACCAGGTACTGTCTGACTATTAACTCATTCCCAGACACATTCCTCTGTCTCTTCACCTTTCTCTTTCTCTTCCTGTTTGGCTCTGGATCACCCAGGATTCTTGGGTTTTGTCAATCATTCGTCAAGGATGCTTTATGGTCTGGATTTCCCATCCTCCTTTTGTGGCCATTCCTCAGCCTCCTTGGGAACAGCTTCCTTTTTTCCAGAGGTTCTTTGGTACCTCTTGTCTCAGGGTACTATTCAAGAAGTGCCTGTGTCCCAAAGAGGGAAAGGGTTTTATTCAAGAATGTTTCTGGTGCCCAGAAAAGAAGGTACTTGGTGACCCATTCTAGCCCTCTCTCATCTGAACACCTTTCTGAAGGTGTCTTCCTTTTGGATGTTGTCCCTTCAGTCCCTTTTTCCTCTCTTGCTCGCTCAGGCCTTTCTGGTGTCTCTGGATCTCATATTCCAATCCATCCTCTTTTCAGGAGATTTTTGCTTTTCTCTGTTGCTTCCTGGCAGATCTGTGCTTTGCCCTTTGGCCTTTCTACTACCCTAAAGCTGTTCACCAAATGCCTTGCTCCTGTGATTGCCTTCTGCAGGCTTCAAGGAATCCAAATCTTTCCTTATTTGGATGACCTGCTGATTCAGGCATCTTCTCCAGAGGTCCTTTTGCAAAATCTTCATTTTACTATTTCTGTTCTTCAGAGCCTGGGGTTCATGATAAACTTCAGCAAGTCTTCCCTGACTGCTTCTCAGGATCATGTCTTTCTGGGTTGCATGTTTCAAATGGTGCCAATGCTGGCATCCCTGCCTCCACCAAAGGCATTAACTCTCATTTCTTTCTTTCAAACTCTTCTTCCTCTGGCCTCCATTTAAGTCTGGGGCTCATGGCTTCCACCATTCCAATGATTCCTCTGGCCAGACTCCACATGAGGAAGTTCTAGTCTTTTCTGAAATCAGTGTGGCTTCAGCATGAGCATCCTCTAGACTTTCCTATTCCTCTACTCCTGTGTCTCAAGGTTGAACTTCTATGGTGGATTCAACAGTTATCTCTGAACTGAGGGCTCACATTTCAGCCTCCACTTCCCACTCAGGATCTGTTCACAGATGCTTTAGCTGTGGGATTTGGGGGGTGGAGAGCATTGTTTGGCTCCCTGAAGGTTAAGGTAGTGTGGTCGCCTCATCAGCAGAAGAAGGACATCAATATCAAAGAGACGATGGCTCTTATGCTGGCTCTTCGGGCCTTTCATCCTCTCTTCTCTGCAGGGCCTCTCAAGATATTCACGGACAATACCACAGTCATGTGGTATATCAACAAACAGGGGAGTACGAGACTCTGCCGTCTTTTCTGGCTGGCACTTCTGGTATGGGATCTGGCTATCCAATATCATGTGACTCTTCAGGCAGTTTACATTCCTTCAGAATGGAACATTGTGTCAGACAATCTGTTCTTCACTCAATCCCATGAATGGATGCTTCACAGGGATGTGTTTCTGGACATTGTTCACCAATGGGGTACTCCTCAACTATGTCTCTTTGCCTCCCCCTTTGAACAGACAGCTTCCTCTGTTTTATGCCAGAGTCTCAGGTCCTCTGGTCTGGAATGTGGATGCCCTCTCTTTTTCTTGGAAGTGGATGTTTCTTTATGCATTCTCTCCCTTCCTCTCATTCCGGGAGTCCTGTTCAAGATTCAACGGGATGCTCCCAAAATCTTGTTGGTGATTCCCTTTTGGCTGTGACAGGACTGGTTCCCTCTACTTCTGTATCTCACCAGGGGGCAGTCATCACAAGTTACCTCACAGGATGGATCTCTTCACACAAGATGAGGGGTCTCTCATCCATCCCCACCTGTCCATGCTTCAACTGACACTGTGGGTGATAGGGTTCTGATTCCTCATAGACACCTTTTTTCTGAGGACATGCTGCATGTCCTGCAGGTCACCAGGAAAACAACTACTAGGAAATCCTACTTATCTAAATGGAAGAGGTTTTCCCTTTGGTGTCTTTCTCGTGACCTGGACCAACTTTCTGTGGGTGTTCCTTTGGTTCTTTCTTATTTGTGTGAGTTGTTCAATGCTGGTTTGGCCTATTCTTCTATTAAGGCCCACTTATCAGCTCTTTCTGATTGCCTGCCTTTAACTCCTCCATTAGCTTCTAGCTTTGAGGCCAAGCAGTTTCTTAAAGGCATCCTTAATATTAGACCTCCGAGGAAGCCTGTTCCTTCTCCCTGGGATCTTAATTTTGTTCTGGAAAAATTGACTCAGGCTCCTCTCGAGCCTGAGGTTTCAGCTTCCTTGCAACATTGTTCTTGAAAGACAGTTCTTTTGTTAGCTCTTACTTCTGCCAGATGGGTATCTGAGTTGCAAGACCTTATGGCTTGTCCACCTTTTTTGATATTTCATGAGGACAGGGTGTCCTTGCATATTAATCCTTCTTTTATGCCCAAGGTGGTTAATGAGTTGTCACTTAATCAGTCTATTAATTTGCCTACCTTCTTTCCCTCTCCACAATCTGACAGTGAGAGGATGCTACACACGTCAGATTTTATTTGGATAAAACTAAAGATATCCGGAAGTCTGGCCATTTATTTGTTTCCTTTCATCCTAGTTCTTTAGGTTTGGCTGTTTCCAAGCAAACTAATTCCACCAGGATTTCAAAAGCTATTTTTTTTTGTTACACTTTTCATAGTGAGAGCCTTCCTTCTTCTATAAAGGCTCATTCCACTAGAGCTGTAGCTTCTTCTAGTGCTTTTTTTCAGAGGCTTAGATGCTAATTCTATTCTTGAAGCTGCTACCTGGACTTCTGTGCATACCTTTACCAAACTTTACCAGTTGGGTGGTATCTCCAGAGCTAGAACTGGTTTTGCTGCTGCCATTCTTCATGGCTTCTTGGAGGGCTTCGCCTCTTCCTCCTCCCAGGTTTCTTTTGCACTCTCCCATTAGTAAGGGATACTGCAGCAGTGAACGTAAGGACATAGTACAGTTGTGTAAAATCTTACCATAACGGTAGATTCCTTGCCTTCACCGCTGTAGTATTCACTCCCTCCCTCCATCCCCTGGTCTTTTTCCCTTGCTGGCTGTGCAGATTCTCCTTGGTTTTCCTTGGACTGCTGTTCCTACTGGGACAATCTGTTCTGAGGATGGTACGCCTGAACATCACCTTTATGTCCTACCTTACGCAAGGAAGTAAGCAGGTGATGTTCAGCGTACCTTAAAGCAACATAAATCTTTTGTAAACTGGCCAGATGGAGGGCTTCATAGCAGGGAATCCCATTAGTAAGGAATACTGCACCAGTGAAGGCAAGGACATCTACCATTATGGCAAGATGTTACATAACTGTACTTTCTGGTGGATTATATAACCTTAAAGGCGCCAAGCCGTATTCCATTTAAAGTTATAGTACTTACAAAACAAATATAAAAAATATATAAAAATGCAACAAAAGTTTAGCAGCATACAGTATTAAAAACAACTTGGTAAGCTTTAATAAATATATTAAAGTTATAAAAATCTTAGTCATTCATATATTATCAGCCTTTGTTTTTAAAACCAATTTAATTGAAATAAGACCATTAATACCGGGGGCTGCAAGCATTAAACAGAATTTGCCAGTATAACTCCCTTCATTCAAGAGCTAGCTCCCAGTCACCTATGAGAAGGGGTAACCTGCTCCAGTATAGTGAAGGTATACTTTTTAAAATTGTGACATTGGGTAAAATGCTTTTAAGTGCATTCACATCCATAGCCTTCTTGATAGCATACGCATGTTGATAAATCTTGTTCTTTAAATGCCCCACTGCCTTACTGATACAGAAGGCTGAACAGGAACTATAGAATGCAATGCAGACAACCCCCTTAGTATTGCAGTTATAATGCCCCTTCAGGGAAATAGTCTTGGGATAACCTGGAACAACCAGGTGAGTGCCTTGCAGTATATACCTGCACTGCTTACAGGAATCGCAACATTTCATCCCTACTTTGTGGTACAGTGTAATCTGGTGGTTATCATTTCTTTCCAAAATTGCTTTTAAGTTTTTGTTGTTTTTATACACATATCAGGGT
>NC_056738.1:214365158-214480158 GCF_019279795.1 Protopterus annectens
TTTCCATTCTTCATCCTCTTCATATATGTCCTTATTTCCTCCTTGCTAATCTGTTTCACTTCCTGATTCACTATCCCCACATCATCCAACCTTCTCTCTCTCTCATTCTCTTCATTCATCAGCCCCTAAAAGTACTCTTTCCATCTGCTCAACACACACTCCTCACTTGTGAGCATTTCCCTCACTATCCTTTATCACCCTTACCTGGTGCACATCTTTCTCAGCTTGGCCCTTCTGTCTAGCCAATTGATACAGGTCCTTTTCTCCCTCTTTAGTGTCCAACCTTTCATACAACTCTCCATATGCCTTACAGATCCCTTGCATATTTTCTCAGACAAAAAAAACTAATAACTTAAACTTTGCCAGAAAATACAGCTGTATATCCCATGAAGGCTTAAGAAAGAATTTCCCACATGCTCCACTCTCATAGCAACTATCAAATAAAACAAATGCCTCCTGGCTCTATTACCACTTTCCCCTGCCCTCCCTTCTACTATAAATAATTTGTAGTTAAAAAAAAAACTTAAACAAGATCTTGGGGGCCAAATTTAATACACTTTACCCAGCTTTCATAATGATGGCAGTCAACTTAATAGCCAAATCCATCACCTATATGTATGATCTTTCCTTATCCTCATGGATCTTCCCAAAGTCCACTCAGACTCTTGATCACTCTCCCCTGTGAAAGATCCCTAAACTGTAATACACTTTAGGCCTATTTTTAATCTATGCCCTTTCTCCAAACCTTTTGAAACGTTTCTCTACAAATAGCTAATGATCACATCAACAGTTAGGAATTTTGGTGTGATGAACATCATGGATTCTTCAATGCCTCTAGAAAAAAATGACAGCATCAAACTCAGCCATCAATATCATCTCCTGTGATACAAGTGCTACTCTTGTCATTAGAGGTTTATTTACTGACCTGACAAGAGCATTTGAAACAGTTAATTATACACTTCTGTTGAACAAACTTAGTAAGCTCAATTATAGTATTGCAACTACATCATAGCTTGAAAGCTATTTAGAGGACATAACTTTCCAAGTCTGCTTTAGCAACACTCCTTCTAGGCATGGCATTCTCAATACTGGTGTACCACAAGGGTCTGTTCTTGGACCCTTGCTGATTTTCCTGTTTATAAATGACAACTAACGCACACTATCTCCTCACTTAATTTGATTATGAATGCAGAAGACCTCCTTCTTATCGAATCTGATAACTCTCCTTCAGTCCTATAAGGCAAACTTCAAATCAGCCCAAATAAATCTGGCATGATCTATTTTGCCATCCCTAAGAAAATAACAAATTTCCCTGCCCTGCTATTTAATGACAACAAAACAACACAATAATATTACCAAACAAAAATGCCTAGATACAATGTTAAATCTCTTCCTGATCCTCACTTAGCCAGCACAAACTTTGTTAAAAAATATCCCACCTCATCTCTCTTATTGCTCGCAGAGCAGGAACCAGAAATGTTTTCATCTCTAAACTTGAATACAGTTTGCCACCACTCTCACCCCAATCTGGAACCAATACACAGAGATTACAAATGTCCAACAGTACAGTAAGTAGCTCTGCCTGATTGAAACCAGCACTGTCACCTTCTCAAACGACTCCTATGGCCTCCAATGCAAAGTAGAGCCACCTTGATTTTTGGTAAAAGTTATACTATGTCAGTGACTTCCTGTTATAATAAAACTACCAATCAGGAATCAGACCTACTTTCTTAACAGAAACTCAAGATAGCACTCTGCCACTAATGAGACTTAGACTTAAGTCTACCACTCGAGAAAACAACATTCACAAGACTTAGACCATCTATCTGGAGTCATTTTCCCCTCAGACATAAGGAAACAGAATTAACCAAATGCCTGTAAGAAAAAAATAATATATATCTTCTGAAGGAATCCGAATGTTCATGCTTTAGGGATATTGGCAAAGTTCACAAACTACTATTTGCTGCCTTACTTACTATCAAAGTTTTATAAAACACAATAACAAGTAATCCAAAATGCAAGTTTAATGTACTCTCATACTACTGTAAATACTGTAAATATATAATGAATTGCAAATGTAATATTGCAGTCTTATTGCTTATACTGCCATAAATATTTGACTTCCTTTTTAATAAAAGATTATATTCTTCTTTTTGCAACTTAGAGCCCAGGTCATGACTGAAAAAGGCTAGTAGGCCAGTCCACCCATACAGTCATCAGTTAGCAATAAACAAACATAGAAAGTAAATATTCACACTGCGTAAGTTGTTATATAATCGACTGTAATGCACAGGTTCATAAGTACATACTAAGTTAATAACCCCAGGAGCCTTTTTAAGACTAGCCATACTTCATGTTCTCTACAAAATACCTTTCATCAAGAGTTACATTTATTTTTAATAAATTGGTGTTAGTGTAGCCATTTAAGCTATAGATTTGAAACAAAGCTAATCTACATTTTATCACCTTGGCAATACCTTTGAGTGAGTGTTGCCTAGTGAAGGAGCCACTACATTGTCAGTGGTCTCAGATGCATATCAGTTGTAGAAATCTATGGCCAGTATTCATTGTCTTGGGATTTCTCATTTTCATAGTTGTAATCTATAAAGAGCATTTTTATGCAAATTATGGATTTTCAGGATGACTATGTAAACACAGAGGCCTTTTTATAAACATGCCTCCCTATCGCAAAAGCATAAGTGATAGGGGGCAGCTAATACACAGATAAGGGGCATTACAATTTGCATATTGGTAGGATTCATACAGATAAAGCAAAATTAGCTCATTTGCACTATAAGTGTGCAAATTGTCTTGAAGTTACTCCAGTAAGCAGCATTTTAACAGGAGAATATGGAGCTGCAATGGGAAGGGCAAATATTTCATTTGGTATCAAAAGCATGCTTGTGCATACATGTGCGGTCTTTGGGGGAAATGTTTCATTTGATGTTAGGGATGTGCTTGTGCTTACATCAGCAGGCTGCTTATGGGGTCTCTGGGGGAAATATTTTATTTGAAGTCAGTGAAGTGCTTGTACACACATGAACAGACTATTGATGGGGTCATGGGTGAAATGTTTCATTTGGAGGCAGAGAAGTGCTTGTGCATACATGGGCAAACTACCAAAGGGATCTCTGGGGGAAATATTTAGTTTGGGGTCAGTAAAGAGCTTGTGCATATATGGTCAGACTACTGAAGGGGACATTGGAGAAAATATTTCATTTGTTGTCAGAAAGTGCTTGGGCAGATTACCGAAGAGGTACTTGGGGGAAATGTTTCATGTGGAGTCAGTGAAGTGCTTGTGCATACATGGGCAGACTAATGAAGAGTCATTGAGGGAAGCATTTAATTTGTTGTCAGGGATGCACTTGTGAATATATGGGCAGACTGCCGAAAGAGTTGTCGGGGAAATGTTTCAGTTGAAGTCAGTGAAATGCTTGTGAATACATTGGAAGATTATTGAAGGGGTCATTGGGGAAAATGTTTCATTTGATGTCAGTGAAGTGCTTTTGCATACCTGGACTTACTGCTGGAGGGGTTAGTGAGGAACATGTTTCAGTTTGGTGCTTTTGCCTACTTGGACAAATTGCTAAAGGGATCAATGGAGATATGTTTCATTTTGGTGCTTGTTCATATGTGGACAAACTGTTGAAGTAATCACTGAGCAAGATAATTTATTTTGTGTCATTTTAGTGGTTGTGCATACTTGGGGTTGCTGGGGGAATAATTCATTTGTGTGTCAGTGAAGTACGTGCGCATAGTTGGACAGAGTATTTATTTATTTATTTTACATTTGTTGACCGGGATTGTCTGACTGGATATATGTACATTTTCTGCGGAGGCCTGGGGAGAAAAGCTCCAGATGACACAGATAGAACATAACAGATATGAGTCAAACATATTTACAAAGCCCTCTAGTAGGTACTTGCAATATACACAGTGTGCAATTGTATGCAAAAACAACAGGTTGCAGCAAGCTATTATGAGCAAGAGATGCATAGAATATTAATTTAAATAAGGCATTGAATATGCAGTGATTAATCGGGGTTAGTACAGGGACAAAGCCAGTCCTCTTTAAAATACTGTTTGAAGCCTTTTTTGAAGAGACTTAAAGAAGGTTCAAGGGTAAGGTTAGATGGAAGTGAATTCCAAGTTTTACCAATGACATTGGCAAACAAGGAGTCACTGGCTGAGTTAATAGCTTTGTGCATTTGGACCAACAGTTTACTGGGTGATCATAGTTGCCTTGAATTACTGTATGGCTTTATGATATTTTTGAGTGCCGGAGTATTTTCAGGGTGGTACAGAATTTTGTATGCTACTATAAGCTGATTGAACAGAAGTCAGTTAGGCAGTTCTAGCCACCCGAGAAGACTGAGGTTTTGACAGTGATGTATCCTATATGTTGAGCCTATGGCAAATCTGGCAAATATGGTTGTAACAGTGAGAGAGCTTACAAAGTTCAGTTTTGCTCAAATTGGAGAGTATGGGGAAGGCATATAGAACGGTAGAGAATAGGTGTGAGTGGGCATTTGCAATCCTAGCTAATGGAGTTAGAAAAGGTTTGCTATAATGATAAAATGAGCCAAGCTTCTTATTAATGATTTTTATAGTTTTATTGATATGCAGATCAAATTTGAGGTTATTGTCCACTATTACTCCTAAAAGCTTAGTATGGTCATCTGGAGATCTAGAGGTACTGTTGTTGGATGTTATGGAGAAGGAAAATGGAGTGGATCTACTGGTGGGGGTGAAGAGGAGCAGTTTAGTTATGTTGGGATTTAACAACAGACGGTGATTAGAGAGTCAATTTCAGCTGTGTTAAATATGTTTTGTGTTAAGGTCTGTAGGTCTAAAGGGGAGGAGATTGTACAGATCAGGGAAGAATCATCTGTATATTGAATGCAGGTTGCATCAAGGATGGCAGTATGAAGATTGTTGATGAAGATAGAAAAGAGTAGAGAACCTAGAATAGAGCCCTGAGGGACACCAAGGGTGAGAGGTAGCAGGGTGGACAGTTTGCCCTGCCATAATACAGGCTGTTGTCTGCCATTCAGATTGGATAGGATCCACTGAATAGCATGGTTATCTAGGGAGATGGATTTTAGGGGACGGATGAGTAATTTGTGGTTGACCATATCAAAGGTCTTCAACAGGTCTAGAAATAGGGCTGAAGATAGCCTGTTGTTGTTCCTATTTTGGAATATGATATTTGTAAAAGAAAGGAAGCCGGATGTGGTGCTGTAATGTGACCTAAAGCCATGCTGAGAGTTGGCAAGCAGACCATTCTGAATGAGATAGTCCATAAGCTGCCTATGAATGCACTTCTCCATTAATTTGGCTAGTGGTGGGAGAATGGCAATGGGTCTGTAGTTAGACAGTTCTGTTGAACTTCCACCTTTGTGAAGTGGGATAATATGGGATATTTTCCAGACTGAGGTGATAGCTCCATCAGTTAGTGTTCTATTGATTGGGATAGAGATGGGGAATACTATGGCATCGGGATCTTTTTGTAAGTACTCTACAGGAAGGAGGTCAGCAGAAAGGGTGGTTGTTTTTAGTTTTTTGATAAGGGATCAGATAAAAGTGGTACAGACAGGTTGGAAGTTAAATGGGGATGAGAAGTGAGTGTGTTAGTGGTAGAGTTAGAGTGGGTGGGAGTAAGTTGGTTAGCTAAGGACTGAATAGTTACAGTGAAAAAGTTATTAAAGGCAGTGGCAACAGTTTCTGGAGATTTATGGGTGTAGTTTGATTGGGTTGAGGTAGTAGATTGTCCTGGATGAAGAAGTCGGTTAATATCTGCCAAAACTTTTGGGGATTGTTTTGGTGTTTAAATTGGAGGTTCTGGTAGTAGCTTTTTTTTTTTGTCTAGCAAAATGAGTTTTTTTGTATCATTTCTAAGTTGATGATATCTCACTTGGTCGAGGGGGGCTTTAGCTGTTCGCCATTTGGTCCAGGCTATATTTCTAAGTTTGATTTTTATCTTAATTTCCTTTGTGAGCTATGGAGCAGTATTAAATTTAGTCTTTATAGTACATGCAGGAGCATGAGAGTCAAAGATGCTCAGGAATTTATTGTTAAAGAAAGGTACGGCTTCATCTAGTGGTAGATTTTTTAAGATTGACCTGTTGATCGATTTAAGTTCATTTAGGAAGTTAGTAGGATTGAAGTTTTTATTATTTCTGATTGTTTTGTTTGCAGTCTTGTGGTGAGTTTCTGCCTTATGCTTAATAATATGTTAGTGAATGATCACTTAGGTTATCGGGGAGAGTCCCAGATGTATACAAGCCTGGGTGGTTATTGATAAGTACCCAATCTAAGATACTTTCCCAGTTGGCGGGTTTACTAATCCTAGTGGGAGAGGTTATTATTTGTGTTAACCCAAACAGATTTATATGGGTGACAGGGGATTCAGCTGAGCAGATGCACCAGTCGGTGTTAATGTCACCAAGAACAATGGTTTCTTGGGGGTATGTAGTGGATAACCATTGGAGGATATCTTCCAGAGTGTTTATTTTATTGCCTGGGCAAATGTAGACACAGGTGTATAGGTTCATATGTAGGTACTAGGCTATTGGCCCTAGGGCCTATATAAGCCTAGCCAAAAATGTACAGTGGCTTTCGGCACCCAAGAAAATTATTTTCCTGTGCCCCTGTCGAGCAGAGCCACAGAAGTGATCCCTGGGGTGAATTTCTTATTTCCCATCCAATCATCAAGATTTTTCTTGAAGAGTGCTAATGAGGAACTCTGTTTGACAGAGATAGGTAGTCTGTTCCAGAGTATGGGAAGTCTCTAGTACAGGAATCTATCCCTCCAGCATGCTCTGTTTATTGTGGTGACAAGGTTTAGGTCCCTAGGGCATGCAGCTCGGAGGGATTGGGATTTCTTTAAGTGGAGCATGTCCAACAGCTCTGGGTTTGATGTATCTTTGTATGTTAGGCAGAGATCACCTCTGAGTGGGCGATATGCGATGGAATAAAGCTAAAGTTTTTTGAGACGGTCTGCATAGGGCATCTGTTTGAGGCCAGTAATCCTCTTTGTGAGGTATTTCTGTGGCCTTTCCAGTTGTTGTAGATGTCTTGTGAGGTACATACCAAAAGGGGCGTTGCACTCTATAATGGGTCTAATAAGTGATGAGTAGAGGGGAACAATGGCCTCTTTTTTCTGAATGAGAAATGTTTGTGATGAGGTGAGCCACATAGAAGGATTTTCTGACCACTGTGGCGATGTGATTATCAAAAGAGAGACTACTATCAACCTGTGTCCCAAGGTCTCTTATCACATTTTCAGCATTAAGTAGACTAACAGCTATGTGGTAGTTCATGGGTACAGAGTTTTTACCAAAGGGGATGACAATACATTTTTTGGCATTGAGCTTGAGGCCATGGCTTTGACACCAGGCATCTGTCTCAGTGAGGCCCTTTTGTAGTATGTCCACATCGTTAGGAGTTTCTATTATGGCTCCTAGTTTGCAGTCATCTGCAGACTTTGTTAGCCAAAGACCTTCTGTGTTAGCCTGTACTTCAGAGAAGTAGGTATCAAACAGTAGAGGACCCAGGACTGAACCCAGTGGTACTCCACTTGTCACTGGTCTGAAGTTGGATTTGTAGTCTGCTACTTTCACAGTGTGGGTTCTGTCTGTGAGCCAGTTGGCAACCCATCTTGTGACTTAAGGATTTAAACCTAGTGAGCTTATCTATAATTCCAGAGTGGGGGATGGTGTCGAAAGCTTTGGTGAGCTCTAGTTAAGCTGTGTGAACCACCTTACCCTCATCTATGGCATTGGTGACTGCTTCAAAGAAGTCAATCAGGTTTGGAAGACATGATCTGTCTTTTACAAATCTGAACTGGGTAGGGTCCAGAGTTTGGAGATAACCAATGTCAATGTTTATGAGTTTCATGATGATACGTACCATGGCGTTGCAGACCAGGCTCGTCAGGCTAATGGGGCGGTAGTTCCTGGGGTCCGTCGTGGCATAATCATCATGGTACGCCATTCAGTGGGCAGGAAGCCTGAGGTGAGGCTATGATTGAACATGGTACTTAGGTAGGGTGCCAGTTCATTCTGTAGTTCATGTAGAACGCAAGCCTGGGATATTGTCAGGTCCCATGGATGCTGTATTCTTGGCTTTGGAGAGTGTGTCTTTTACCTGTGCAGCCGTGATTACAGGAACTTTGCATTCTTCTGGTATAGTGATGAGCCCTCTAGGGGGTGAGAGGGGGGTAAAGTTAGCACTGAACCTATCTGCCAAGATGTTGGCAATATCAGCTGGTTCTGTATATTTAGTGCCATTGTGCTGTAACTCAGAGCAGATTTGAGTGTTGCCATTGAGTTCTTGACATAGCTATAGAATACTTTGTGGTTGTCTTTAGAGTCAGTGGCAATTTTGTTTTTGTAACTAGCTTTGGAGGATTTTATGAGGGATCTCAGCTTCTTACTGAGGTTGACCAGGGAGTTCCTCCAGTCATGTGATTTCACTCTTTTTTGCAACAGTTTCTTTCTTCTGTTGTAGAGTTTGTTTATGGCAGAGGACCGCCGGATTGGTTTCCTTTTTTTGGAGGATAGCATCTTGGATCTATTAGGGATAGCATGATCCATGCACTCGTGTAAGTGCTTATAAAGTGCATTTGTGTAGGATTCAGCAGTTGTACATCTATTGTCCGTCTGCATGGGTGCCATGAAGTGTGCCACTTCTGTTTAAAAGGAGTGTGAAGTTGGCTTTGGAGACGTTTTTTATGGTAGTTTCCCTAACTGGGGGTGGGGGCAGGATGTGGATGTCTACGGTGATTAGCTTGTGGTCGGATCTGACCAACGACAAATTGACCTCTGGTGTGGAACACCGGTTGCCCATGTTGGTAATGACCACTTCTAGGATATTGCTGCCCTTGGTGGGGGTGTGAATAAGTTGATCCAAGGTGTTGGAATGTATGAATTCCAGAAAACATTGAGCAAAAGAGTTGGCACATGAAGAGTTTTCCCAGTTAATGGTGGGGTAGTTGAAATTGCCTATTATTAATGTGTTGGGTTGTACCCTAATACTTTCCAGTTTATCAGGAAATGAGGAGTGGGAATCCTGGGGCATGGTGGGGGGGTCTGTAGCAAGCTACAATTTGGATTGCAGTCTTGCCCAGAGTTACTTGCACTTGGATAATCTCGAATGCATTATGCTGTGCAACTAGCCTGAAGGTGTGGATATCCTTAATGAATGTGGACACGCCTCCACCTTTAGTGCTTCATTCCGGGTTAGGTGGCCGAAAGGTGTGGTATGAATTATAGACTGGCAATGCAGAGGTGCTCTCTGGAGCTTTGAACCAGGTCTCTGTCACTGCACAGATGTCGATGTTCTCCATTTTAAGGAGTGCCTCGAGTTAGTGCATTTTGAGGTTGACTTCTAGCATTGAGTAGCATTACCCTCAGTTTTGCTTTCTTGTACCTGTTACGGTGGTGAATTTGTCATTTGAACCTTGCCTAAAAAAGGCACTATAGGGGTGGCAAGAGCCTTAGCCAGTATCCAGAATCCCAAGGGTGACAGGTGCAGGCCATCTCTGGCAAAGCATTGCGGTCTGTCGATCATGTCATCCCAGGCAGACAAATACTGGATTCCCTTAGAATGATACCAGAAGCTTAGCCAATTGTTGAAGTCAATCACTTTGTCCTTGTACTGTGGTATAATTCTGGGTGATGGCAGGATGCTACTCAGGGCTAGGGTCATACTTGCTTGGGCTGCAAGATTGAAGAGCTTCTCCATGTCTCTTTTCATGTAGTCCAGGGAGGTACATCTCAGGTCATTCCACACCAACATGGACAATGACAGTGTCATATCTGTACTTGTTGTGGAGTGACCTGAGTGCGTGTGTTATGTGTCGGAACCTGGCACCTGACAGACAGCTGACAGTAACTTTCTCCTTGTTTAGCCTGGTGAGTGGAACATCAGTGTGCCTGACTATAGAGGCACCTATGATTAGAGTGTTGGGTACGTTGTTATGCCTTATGTGCTGTGGTTGAGTGGCACACTGAGTTTGTGGGCTATGTGTCATTTGGGTTGTGTTGGGGAGGTGGAGTTTGCTTGTGTTTCTGCTTTGGAGGTCCCTGATGCTTGGGCAGGTTTTTATTGAGAGCCTCCGTGAATGCAGGTGTGTGTTTTGTGTTTTTATGTGTGTGTTTTGGTGGTGTAGGTTTTGAGGGACTATGTGATGAGTGTGGTGCAAGTGTTTCCCTTCTCCTCTTGACTGTCTAGTCCAGTCTTGGGTGAAGAGAGCTTTGCTTCCAGTTTGGTTATATAAGTGCATCTCTCACAGGTTGCAGTGTTGGGTGGTAGGAGGAGAGGGTTGTGTGTGTACATGAGGCAATTGCTGCATTACCCCAAATTGCCCAGATTCATTAGGTAGACAGGAGAAATCACCGGAAGCTGACCCTTAGACATGCCTGGATAGGTGCTTATTTATTAAGTACTAAAAACTGCTTTCCTCTAGACAAGTGAGGAAAGTTGAGTGCTGTAGTAATTTGCAGCTTATTTAGTGCTTATAATGAGTTCTGAACAAATGCTGAGTTCAAAGAAACATATTTGAGTGCTGAAACTAGAAAACTGGCTAGTTCTAAGAAACAAAATTAAGCTAGAAGGCTTCCCTCCAACACAGAAAAGCTTGGGGGCTCAGAAGCCTACAAACAGTCTAGACCTCTAACAGGAAAGGCAGGAAACAAGCTTAATTTTTTTTTCCAGATGCTCTCTTTGTATGCAGTAGGAGTGCCTGAAATCAGAATATGATCTCACTGCACTCAGTTGAGTGAGAAAATGAGATGGACACAGAAGGAGTATCCAAACACAAATTTACAAGAGGGTCAGGCAGTTTCAAAGCCACCAAGATTAACACCAAAACAAAAACAGGGAGGGTGGGTGGGGAACTAACTGAAAAAACAGAGGCAAAACTTCCAGTTCAGTTAATATTCAATGCAACACAAATAAATCAATTAAAATGCTGCATTATTTGAAAAAGCGCAGATAAAAGGTACTTAAATTCTCTTATATGTCCAGTTGAATACAGCTAGATCTTAGCCGGTCAAAGCTGAGGTTTTAAGCAGAAAATATGCTAAAATGTACCACTTAAATAGGCAGTAATATCAATGAATGAGACTATCCCTGGCTGCAATTACTAACAGACAAAAATCTAGCAAGCACTAACTGAAAAAACAGAGCAAAAACTTCCAGTTCAGTTAATATTCAATGCAACACAAATAAATCAATTAAAATTCTGTATTATTTGAAAAAAGTGTAGATAAAAGGTACTTAAATTCTCTTATACATCCAGTTGAATACAGCTAGATCTTAGCCGGCCAAAGCTGAGGTTTTAAGCAGAAAATATTCCAAAATGTACCACTTAAATAGGCAGTGACAGGATATCAATGAATGAGACTACTCCCACCTGCTATTACTAACAGGCAATCAAAATCTAGCAAGCACTAACTGAAAAAACAGGGTCAAAACTTCCAGTTCAGTTAATATTCAATGCAACACAAATAAATCAATTAAAATGCTGTATTATTTGAAAAAAGTTCAGATAAAAGGTACTTAAATTCTCTTATACGTCCAGTTGAATACAGCTAGATATTAGCTGGCCAAAGCGGAGGTTTTATTTATACTCTTATTATTGTTAATTTGCAGTTTGGTTATGAAGAATTTTGCGTTATTAAATGGGGGTGGTTGAACTGGATCTCTAGTAACAATGTATTTTTGTGAAGAACTGCTATCCCAGCTCCCTTCTTAGCTGTTTGGTCTAATCAGTGTATGTTGTACCTGGGGGTAATATCTCATTATTGGCAGTAGTAGGTTTAAGCCAGATTTCTGTAAGACACATTATGTCTGGGGAATGAATTACTAAGAGGGCATGCTGGTTGGGGATTTTATTATTTATGCTTCAAGTGTTCAAGTGAAATGTCAGTAGAGTGTTTGTAAGACTGTTAAGGGGTAGTTTATTGATGGGGTTGGTGTTTTAGGTGCTATTGTCACCAGGTGGAGATGGGCCAGGGTTGGGATGGATGTCCCCATCTGTAACGAGGTTCTACTGAACTTTGATTATGAGCTTTAGAAACATATGAATAATTCTTAGATAGTGCTTGCCCCTTGGATTAGACTTTACAGTTTTAATTGGGTGATGAGGTAAAAGGGATGAGTGTTTGGATGTGTCGGGGATAGTTAGGTAAGCTAACTTATGAGAGAAGTCTGGGGTGGTAGTTTGACATTTTGGGTAGTAGCATCCATGGTAGTACTGGTTTTCATAGGCAGTGAGGAGGTAAAGGATGAGCATCAGGGAGAGTACAGAAAATACTAGTGTTTTTGTTGATGCTAGCATAGCAAGGGGCCTGGTCATTATAGGGCCAAATTACTGAAGGGATAGCTGGGGGCAAGTTCATGGATTGTAACTCAGATATGAAAGATAAACCACTGTTTTTAACAAAGGATGTTTTATTCCCAAGTCACAGATATTGGACTATGAATTGCAAGAACACCTCATTAGCAATCGCTGCTTTACAAAATTTCTTATTTACATCTCATTATACTTAAGGCATTTTCCATTAGTGTAAATGGCTTCTATGAATCTTGTCTTTGCTATGCTCATTTGTAAACATCAGGGATACCTCTATTGCATTTGCACAAATGACTATGAATACCAGCCTATGTCTTCCACTTTGAAGTGTCAGGGTCAACATCTGAGTCAGTCATCAATGATATGCTTTCTAAACTAAAATAATTCCCTTTATGCTGTAATTTTAGTTAGACATTTTTCTCTCCATGCCGAGATTATAGTTTACAATTTAAGAAATCCATTAGACATTCTATGTAGGTCATGTTCAAAATATTTTACAAATGTGAGCAAAGCCTCATTAGCTCTACATGCAAATGTGAAATTTCATTGCAAGTATGATATGGCTTATAACAGAAAAAAGGCTATATGCTGTAGTGAAAAAGTTTTATTGACTTTTAAGACAGTCTAACTTCTGCTAACAGTTAATTATAGTGCCATCTTAAAGCAATTTTATGACTACATGAATAAGCTAAAATAAAAGTCATTAAAGTCCTCTAACTACAAGATGTCTAAATATGTCTGTGACATTTCAGTTTTGATAGCTAAAGTATGACATGAATATTTAGATTTCTGTTATTCTACATTGCCATCTGGATTTCTTTTTTTCTTCTTTCTTAAAATAAACTGTATTGCTTTGGTGTCTAATTTTTCATCGTAATTCCTTATCATAACTGCACTTGCAGCCATTTATGTTCCAAAACTCTTGTTAATTGCTTTAGTATCACAGGGGGCTATATTTTCTAGCTGTAAACTTTGTTGCATTACCTAATGTAAAGAGATAAAGCTGGTCATGTTTGGTCATGCATACCGAGCAGGTTATAACAGATAACCTCTTATATGTACAGGTCAATTTATGTTCATTTCACAGGAGGTACTTGCATGCACAGTGATTTTTTTTAACTTCTATAGAATACAACTGCCAAGATATAGCTGAGGTTTTCTTATAGTTAATTAGTTGTTTTGAGGTTTGGACATTGCGATTATTAAACACTCTTGCCAATGTAAACTGTCCAACAGGTACTACTTTTGTGCATATTAAACCAGCTTAGTTTTTCTGCAAAGGCAGGCTCTTTGGTTTGTTAGACTGCTGGGTGGGCTTTATGCAAACCTTATTATATATAAAGTAGACTGTATTTTCAGTATATTTGGTCTTTGTGATATCAGAGTCAGCTTCATATTGCAAATTAAGTGCTATGTTGTTTACTTGTCTAGAATATTTTAGCTGTTGGAACAGAAGAGTGAATAACTTGCAATCAATCCAGCAGTGAAACACAGTAAGGTAATGTTTAAGTAATAGTTTTGTGATAATAGATTAAGTGTTATAAATCATGCTTGCTTCCCTTACATGGTGGTTTTCGTGACTTACTAACATGGAGATGCAATATTCTGTTGTTATGTACTAGACTTGTTCTAATATTATTCAAGCAGTTAGTTACTGTTTTATGGACTAACTTAATAACCACATATTTGGTGCCCTGTTACATACATTACAAAAACTATTTTTGTCCTGTTCAGTGATTAAACATATACTTTATCCTTATTTAATACTTACTGTATGTATATATAATGCATCACATGCCATGTAGTGTTTTGTTGCCATACGAGAAATTATGTCTGCAATTATATTTGTGTAAATTGAGATAGTTATCATATGATTTTCAGAACCATTGTCATGGATTTCCTGATACATGCCTCTGTCTGAACATAGCAGTGCTGGAATAACATCCATCAGGGGCTTGCTCCTAGAAAGGCAGCTCAGATTAAATTACTTAATTAATACTAGGCTATACGCTATTAACTTCTAAAGTAATCAAAGGCAAACAGACAAAACAAATATATAGAGTTAGTCTGCAAAGTAATAATGCAACTAAAATGTTATAATGTTTTATTATTTATACTCTTTTCATCTGTTCCTTAATGCTCACTGTGTACAGTTTCACGTTATCCAACATGCTGCTTACACTTAGGGCAGTTCTGCTTAGCCTTACATTTTATTTACTGCAGATGGCCTGCTTTGTTCTTTCTTTGCTGCTTATTTTTATTTAAGGGTCCATTTCCAAGTAAATGTTGCTGATGCAGTTACTTCTGTTAAACAACTAGCTCAGACCTTTCAACTGTTCCTGTTTTCGATGAACATTCCTGTTTTCAGGCCTGATTTAGAATGTCTCTGTTTTTGGAGGTATACCCCTTCAGACAATTTTCTGAATCCCCCTCATCACATCTGATTTTTGAATCTGTGTAGTACACAGAAAAACACACAAAATGAAGAACGTACTAGGGGCAGCAATAATTTAAAGAGGACATGCATCTTAAATTCTCTTTTTCTGAAGCAAAAATGAATTACCTTGTGTTAAAGAATTTTGTTACACAGTGCATTAAAATCTACAGATTTCACATTGTCTCATTGATAATGTGCTTATATTTTCATGTTGTCACTTTCTCACTTTTCTAAACATGTTTCTGAGTTTTATCCCACATTTCTACTGGATGTGGGAAGAGTTATGCGTCATTTGATATTCAAATGTTATGCTAATTATATGTCCAGATTTTTAGCTGGATGCTCCTATATTTCAAGGGCCTTTATTCCTGTTTTCAGTGTTTTCAGGTTGGAGGTTTGTATCAGCATATTGATTTACATTCATTTCCCCTTACCTTTGCTTTGCTATTGGGTATATAATTTTACTATGAGAACTGCTGCTTTGCTTTTGTTTGCAATGCAATGCAATAATAAAAAAGCATTGAACAAATGCCAATGTTAACATCTGAATTATTTAACAACAATTGACTTCTACAGTTACTTTTTTGTGTTTTGCCTAATGCATGCTAAAGCAAGTTTGTGTGATCTGTACATGAACAATTATTTAGTACCTTTATCCTGTTGCATTTTGTTAGTGAAGCTCAGTTAAAGTGCTCTTTTAGGTACACACAATGGTATACTCTGCATTGCTACTGTTATGTCAGGTATAGGGTTCTTCTATCCACAGGTCAATTACTGTGCAGCGTTAGTTGAAAATTATCAATGGCACTGGTTTAGAGTGTCTATGGTTCACAAGGATCTTTCACTGCATTACTCATTGTTCTGGATAATGTTTACCATACTGTTCAGGACATGATCCATTACTGGTATACGATGCACAGTTTATTCATACTATTAAGTTGCAGTATATTCGGTCACCATAGACTGCATTGTTATGTTTATTCTGTTTATCTGTCTCTGTCCATCTACTTACTATTGGCATTTTACATACATTAACAGCCTTGACCAAAGATTGAATTTTTTTTTGCTTTAGTTGTTTTCTTCTGCTTATTTTTGTTTGTTTATGAATTTCAACACAAGATTCTGAGGCATTAACATTTAAAAAATATATATACTTTTTTGTATTCAGAAGGAACTTCCAACATGAGCATTTGACTACCCTAAAACAACCTTCTATATAGTGTTTTTCAAAAGAACTTGATCACTTATTCTTACCCACAATACACTGCAAATAAGTGGCAGTATTTGATTTATTTGTAAGGTTCATAAGTTCACTATTTACATTCAAGGATTTGGTAGTCTAGCAGTGATCTATTTATTTGATTCCTAGGTACATATAAATACCTCATTTTTACATGACCAGACATACTAATATTGTATTATACATGACCTGACAGCAGGAACTTGCAAAATAGTGACCAGAGTAAGTAGGAGAATAAAGACCTATTTAGGCCAATCATAGCATAATTTCATTAAGACCACGACAAACATGGTAATAACAAGAATGCAGTGTATGGAGCATGCTGATTACACTCTGATATCTGGAAAAAGACAAATTAGTTAAGCACTAGAGGAGTGTTAGACCCAACCTTAACAAATACTAAGCACCCCTTGCTAAAGTTGTTAAGGTTGGGTCTTTGGCTAACTAGTAAAAATCTGTCAGTACAAATGACAGCAACAGAATAAAAGATTGGTTACTGCCTGCTGTCCATTGGTAATGTGTCCTCGACTTCCAGTTTTAAAATGTGTTTGCCTGATTTTCTGAAGGATAAGAAGAAAACCTAAATATATGCCATTATTTAGTGTATTCAATCCTCAGTAAGTTGTCCAAAAAACATCGACCTTATGACAAGCACTCCCAACATATAAGGCATAAATCTGGGCATTCTGTGAAAATTTGGACAGCTGAGAGGTATGTAAGATGAGTGTAAACATAAGAGACTGTATTACACTACCTTTCTGAAAGTGCTCACTAAGTGTTTTATGGCTTTGAAAGCTAGAAAAACATAACATGTTTTTCTATTTTCATTTTTACTGTAAACTGTAGTACATGGAGCAGATAAACTCCATGCACTATAAAAATTATGAGCAGTTCACCTGTTGCTAACCTAATATATTATGTTCTAAACATGGATGCCAAGATTCACCACCTCTCAAGCTTTGCTCTTGAGGTGAACTTCTTGATATCCACATCAAGAACAAATAGTAATGTGGTTACTACTCATAATCCTATATGCAAAACAGTTCAAATAAGGTTAAATATATCTAAACACAAAACAGGAGAATCATATATTTGTAATTTGCACAATAATTTTCATAGTGAGGCAATTAGACAAACAAAGACATATTGTTTTGTACAGTGATTTAAAAAGGAAATGGATTAATAACAATAATTCAGTGTCACACAGTGATATTGCAGATGTACCTGCCATCTTACATGGTTTGGTTCTCTATTCTGAATTTTGATAATAAGTATGTATTGCGTGCAGAACCAGATCCATCTCAAGGCAACCTAGGCTATTGCCTAGGGCTTGTGTTGTCTTGGGGACCGATAAATAAATTGTCTGTAAAGTCCGAAGATAGCACCAGCATAATATCATATAAACATGATTTAACAGCCAGTGCCAGCATCATGGGAGATTTCAAAGCTAAGCAACAGAGGGGAGATATAATGGCAGAGCAGGAAATTTGGTAGCCATCTAACACAGAACTGTGTGTGTGTGTGTGTGTGTGTGTGTGTGTGTGTGTGTGTGTGTGTGTGTGTGTGTGTGTGTGTGTGTGTGTGTGTTTGTATGTGCATGCAAAATGCCCCAGTTGGGGGGGGGGCTGTCTAGTTAAGTGACTTTGCTGAGAAAATCCAAAAATCTGGTGCAGTGCAAATAACAGAAGACCAGGAACCAAATGGAAAATGCACCAAACAAGCCTGTATATGAACTCCGTTTATTGCAGTAAAAACACACCAAGATTAAGCGCTTTCCTCTTTCACATAGAAGACTTCATCAGAATCCTGACTTTGCTGAAAGTCAAACCCTGATGCTTGACTAATGGCAAGTCGCGTCTATATTACCCGATTGAATGTTTAGGTCAGCGAATACCTAAATGTTGATCTGGTAATATCGAAAAATTAAAACAGCTAACTTCCGATTTAACGTAGGGAATGAATTCCCTCAGCCGCAAAAAAAAAAAGTTAAACCAAAATGAAGTGGGGGCCTTCGCCCACCACCCCCCCTGATGTGGGGGGCTGTGCCCTCCATCCCCCCTAACTAAATATACCAACTCTTAGATCACTCTACAGTGGGGAAAGGGGCAAAATCCACATAACGGCCAATGGAATTCTTTTCCTGCGTTAAATCTGCTGTTTGCGTTTTTTTTTTTTGCTTTTGCTATTACCAGATCGACATTTAGGTATTCGCTAACCTAAACATTCGATCAAGGAATAGGAACCAAGCAAGTCAGTGCTATAAACCTCAACTTCATTTATCAAGTCTCCTTTATTTTATTTTATTTTAATTTTGTCTGATTCAGTAAATCCATGGGAATTACAGTCTATCAATATCAATCAGAATTTCTTAGTTGTGAAGTTCAGTCTTATTGGTACAACAGGTAACATACTTGCCTTTGGTGCAGAATACTGTGGGTTCTCTTCAGGGGCAGCTCATGCTATAGGACTGCAGGACTGCAGCCCTCCCACCTAGAAAAAACAAAAGAAAAAACTGTGAAACAAGAAAACAAAAAAAAATCACGAGTCCCGGCTTCTCCGTGGACACATTGGGGAACTCAAACTGCCTTTGTCAGCAGTTCAGATACAGAAGAAGAGATACCCAGGAATCTGTGTGGTGATGACTACACAGAACAGAGGAGCTCCAGACTGCTTCAGCTGCAGGCAGAACCAATGAGGACTGAGGGGTGAGCTCTTGCAGGGATTTTACTGCTGTGTGGACTTTGTTCGTTACTTGTACTGCTGCTTTAGGTGTGGAAACAGTCGCTGGCTGGATACATGTGTGTGTAAATGCTTTGTGAACAGCTGGACACAAAGTAGGTGTGTGTATGAAATGCCCCAGTTGCTATATACTGGTGGCTAGAGAAACAAATGTTGGTGAGTAGAGATACTCAGGCTTAAACCATGTACATTGGATGCAGGTGGCAAGGACCTGAATTCCCTATCCACCACCATTTGTAAAAAAAAATTGCAGATTTTTGCCTCATATTTGTTTTGTTCTTCATAATATCTGTGGTTTCTGTATCTACATTTTTCCTTGCAAAGTCTGTAGTGCAGTGGTGCACTGGTAGCATTGCTGCCTGACAGCTACAGGTTCTCTGGTTTGATTCTTGACTGGGGTGGAGTCTGTATGTCCTGCCATCTTACAAAGATGGGTCTAGAGTTTCTCCCTGCTCTGCTGAAAATTGTCTTTTGTTTCAGGTCAGACTAGTTTCCTGGTTAAATGTTTAAAAATAACAGGCATTTGAATTTCAGACTTCATATTCTTCAGAAAGTACATTGTAACACAAAACCGTTTATTCTAGCAGTTGTCTAAGTTTATAACATGGATATTTGAAATTTGTCCCTATTTTTGGGACTGTATTCCCCCATTATTGGCTTCGTCCAGGTATTTTGTGCTAAGGTTGAGAACTATCTATGGTGAGAAATGAATTCACTGAATGCTTGGGGGCTGTATTCCCCCCATTACTGGCTTTGTCCACATGTTTTTTGCTAAGAGGTTGAGAGCTATGGTGAGAACTGAATTCACTGAATATGTTTGGGGGCTATATTCCCCCATTATTGGCTTTGTTCAGGTGTTTTGTGCTAAGAGGTTGACAGCTATGGTGAGAACTGAATTCACTAAATGGTAGCGATTTAAGTTTGTCTTCCTCTCTTTCACAAAGCAGCTGATTTGGCATAGTGGTATGTTTCTCTGACTGTTTTGCACAGGGTCCCCTGGGTTAAAGACGTGGCAGTGAAATGTATGGTGGTAACACAGCATTTTATTCTAGCAACTTTCCAACATTATACAAGCAATGTTTAAAATGTGTCCCTGGTTTTTGGCCTTTTGCCCCCCCCAATAAATTTTGTCTTTTTCCAGATTTCTTGTGCTGCAAAGTTCAGAGATACAACTGCGTGTCAAGTAGATTTTACAAGGAGTTGAGAGCTGCAGGGGAACAAAACTTTAGTGCTGCTTATTCTGAGTCTGCTTACTTTGTTAATAGCACAACAGGTAATGTACTTGCTTTTGATGCAGAAGGCTGTGGGTTCTACTCCCACAATAGATAGATGCATTGCTGGTACTGTACTGTGTTGTAAATTGGGTGGATGCTGCAGTCCTTTTTGGCGAAGATACCTAGAGTAGTAACTATGAACCTGTTATCAGTTTGCCATACATTCCCTATTGCGATATTACTAGCTTATCATTTTTTAATGCATGCAACATAGGCAATTTATTCCTCAAGGGCAACCGGCACTTTATTTGTAGATGAATAAACAATGACATATAAAGTTGTTTACTAGCAGCAACCTCTTCATTGTTACAGATTTCTTTAATGTGGAATTATTTAGATGACTTTTACTACTTCAGAGATTGTGCATATTTACTGATACTGGTGGACTGTAGAAGGTTGAGTAGACTTTATGATGGACATGTTCTGAATTGGGTAGTTTTGTCATTGGTTCATGCATTTTGTTTCATTGTTTATTGGAAAAATGTTCAAAACAATAAATTTGAAATGCCCTCTAACAACTGTACTGTATTGTACAAGGAATACAATTTAATACAATCGGGAAGGTGTATCAAAAAGCATGTGTATGTTTCATGTCCAAGGGGCCTATGATTTGAAAACAGCCCAAAACGGGCCTATGATTTTAAAACAGCCCAAAGTTAATCTTTATCTGCCACTGGCAAAATGTATTTTCTTTGAATGTGGGTTTCAATGCTGTTTCAATGCATGTGAGTTTCAAGGGCACAGAAGTTTTAATGCTAAGTCTGTTTTCATTGTGAGACTGCATTGCTTTGTTTAGCAGATATCTATTGGGGTTTGTGCTGTAAAAATGCAAAATAAAACTTTCAAATGAAATCCAAATCATCACAGAAGTAAAGCAGTATGCACATTACAGTGTTTATGGTAAATGGGGTAAAATAAACAAGGAATGGGACATTGGAATGCTTGCAGGGGGAAGCTCCAATCGACCATGATTTTGAGAGGGGAAGGGCAGCAAACTCAGACAGCCCCGCTTGAACTATACCTCTCAGCTGTCCATATTTTTACAGAATGAATAGATATTTGCTTCTTATTTTTGGTTTGTTCCTCATAAAATGTGTGGTTTTCTGGCAAATCATTTAGGAATGAAGTCACTAAATGATAGACATTGAGTTTGACATCATAACCTTCATAAAAATGCATGCTAAAGCAAGACCTGTTATTCTATTAACTGTCTTAAGTTTATACAAGAGCAATTTTTAGTAGTGTTTGTATGTTCCCCAAATATATTTGGCCTTGTCCAGATTTCCTACATTAACAGATTGAGAGGTACGTGCAAATAAATTTCTTTATAGAATTAGGCATATCCAAACCTCTCAACCATCCCCAATTTTGGCTCAAAATGTTGCTCTTCCCCTAATAATCCCTCTGCAAAATGGCAATTTTGGAAGAAAACATGGAGGGTTTACAATTAAAAATTAACTGTAATAATCAGTTATAGATTACTTTTATTTCAGAAATGCATGAAGATTGTTTTATTTTGTCAGCTGCTCAAGTTTGCAGTACTAATATTAAAAAAGTGTCCCTTCTTTGACAGGTTCCCAGCTGTATTGTGTGGCTATTTTATATTTTTGTATCACATTTTTGTTCCATTTTTCATAAAATTGTGTTTTTTTGGCAAATTAGTGGCACATCATTAAAGACTGAAGTTAGAAAATAATGAAAGACATTTGAGTTTCAGATTTTGTACCTTTCAGAAAATTCATACTAATGCAAGACCTACTATTCTGTTATCTTTCTAAGTTTATAAGAGCAATATTTAAAAATTGTCCTTATTTCTGAGCCTTTGTCCCACTTCTGTGTATAGCTTTGTCCAGATTTCTTGCTCTGAGGTTGAGAGGTATGACAAATGTGTCAAGGCCATCGCAGTCAGTCAGAGACATTTCAAATTGTGACAAACTTGTTGTACCCCACTCCCCCATGTAGTGACTCTGGATGTGTCCAAGCAAGACAAGGATCACTTATGCAGTGTAAATCTGCAGACTACCCCCCCCCATCCAAGGTAAACACAAGTACTACAGTGGCTTTTCATCTGTCATTGATTTTGCAGAATGTTCTGGTTTCTGTCATATTTTTATACTGTTGATTTATGCTTATTATTATTCAGAAAGTGCCTTTTGCTCTGTGTTTAAGTAGCAGTGTTTTAATGACCATCAGGTAAGCTTGTCTGATATTGTAAGATGCAAGTAAGTTTTAATAAGCAGTATTGCCAACATTGAAAGCCTTTCTGTTGTTGCCATGCAGAGAATACTTACATAGCTAGACAATGTATAAGCCTTGGGTATTGAAATACATACAACAGTATTTGTAATAAAGGACAGGATTACATTATGTTAAGCTCATTACAGGCTTTACCTGCAAACTAAACAGAATTCCAATCTATCATGTGTGGCCCATATCCTGTGCAGTAATCCTTTAAGCAATATATGCTGAGCTTGTTTCTTGTTTGCTTTTCATTTTTTACTTTTTCCCCATGAAACAAGTAGATAGTTGTTGTCAGGCAGCAGGTCTTTTTTGGATAAGAAACATTTTTACAAGTGGGGGTATCACAGAGATTGCTACTTTCAGCATGTTACTTGGTACTTTAATAAAGCTGAATATAAAGTATAATTAGAACTGGAGTGCAAGGAGAAGTAATTTGAGTTAAGTGCTACTTGTTTTTCTTATACGTGATTTTGACTGGCATTCAAGTAATGTATTTAAAAAGTAATTTATTTTTTCATGCCTTGCATCCTTTTTGTTTCCATCTAGATATTAAGTAGGCTGTCATGCAGCCAATGGATTGAAATATTTTTTTCTTCTACACTTCATTTTGTCTTGATTGGACTCTCATAATGATGGTTTGGCACCCAGGGCAGCGTGTTTAATTAAAGTTACAGTTTTTGTGGTTTTGAGCATAGCCCCTCCCCTTTCTAGTTGGCCACATCCATTCCCATTGACCCCACCCACTCATCTGTCTCCTGCAGCCCCCCTTTGATTTGAAGTCACCAGCCACCACTGGTTCTCTTCACACACCACGTAGATCAGTTGCTGATACTACTGTGAAGTATGGGGGGGTGGTGAACTCCAGAGTGTCCTCCTTTGGACTAGATGCATACTATGAACCTGTTGTCTGTTTGCCAATCATTCCTTATTGCATATCACCAGCACTCTTTTTTAAGTAATATAGGCAATTTTATTCTTCAAGGGCAGCAGGCTCTGAATTTGTAGATAAAACACTGAAATTCAAAGTTACAGTCCTCTTTAATGTGGAATTATTCAGAAAACTTTTACTTCAGCAGAGATTGTACATATTGACTGTTATTGGTGGATTATAATGGCAGCAGTCTGAGTGACCTTTTATAGTAGAAATGTTCTGAAATGGGTAGTTTTGTCATTATTGGTTCATATATTTTGTTTCACTGCTTACTGGAAAATTGTTCAAAACTTAAAATTTGAAACACACTGTAACAAGTGGTGAAGTATTAAACAAAGAATATAATTTAACAAAATCATGAATGTGAATCAAAGAACACATGCATTTATACATGGTCCTAAAAATGTGTGCAAGGGATCCATGGCTTAAAAACAGCCCAACAGTACATTTAATCCGCCACTGGCCAGATGCATTTTTAATGAATGTGAGTTTCAATGCAGTTTCAAAGAATGTGAGTTTCAAGACCAAAAAGGTTTACTGTTACAATTTAAGTCTGTTTTCATTGTGAGGCTGCATTGTTTTGTTTAGCAAATGGCTATCAATGTTCATTCTATAAAATTTGAAATAAAAGTTTTAAATTAAATCCAAGTATCTGCCATCATTGTAGAAGTAGAGAAAAAAACAGTATGCACACTGACAGGTTTGAAGTGTTTTCTGGCAACTGGAGAGAGAAAGCAAGTAATAGGACACTGGAATGGCTGCTGACTGGGAATGCTGGGGGTGGTGGGACCCTGGGGGGTGGGGTCACTGGAGGCCTGGGTCCATTCCCCTATCTAGGGCCCCATTTGTCAATGCACTGGCTCTGATTCCATGTATGTGCGTTTGTGTATGTGTAGCCCGTCCAGTGATGGCTTGGTGCTTCTGTTTTGGATTACTTGACAGCTTAACAAAATCTGAACTCTGTGATAAGTTCTGGCTACCAAGACTGTGTACTTGATTAAGCAAATTATCAGAGAATGAATGAATGAGTACTTGTTCTTTGAAGTATATCTTGTTGTGCAGGAAAAGAGATCATTCACCCTGAGCCCCTTAAGACATCTACAATCATAAATATGCACTAAGAGTTTAACAAGGTTGACTCATTCATAATAACAGCTGGTAACTGATTCCTGTTGGCAAGTCATTTTGCTAAAGCTTTGCCTCATATGAAAAGTACAAAGGAGGGCTCTTCATTGTGTGTCCTTTACTGTTGAGCTTCTAAAGGGTATATGAATGAAGAAACTATTAGTTTTTGTGCTAGTGGGTTAGATGTAGGAGTTTGAAGATGAATGTAGAAATAAACATTGGGCTTGATTCACAGACAGCTACATGATAGCAGATTATTCGGTATTCATTAAACACCTCTACATGATGTGGGGAGCTACAAAACAAGATCAAATGGCAGAATATGCTAATAGCATAAGGAGCAGAAGTGCTTGCTAATTAACCAATCCAACATGGCAGACCTATTCAGGAAGATATAAAGCAGTCATGTACACTCAGTGTAGCCATTTGCCTGAAAACCAAAACTCACTGGAATGCAGGCACAATTCCATTTAGAAATAAAAAAAAGCATGTTAGGGGTTGCTGCTGTTGTTATTATGCTGTATGGGCAACAGGCTTTAAATCCAGGTGCTGCTGCTGCAGCTGCTGCCAGACCTCAGGCAAGAAGAAGGGAGTTTAGTCAGAGTTTGACTTATGAACTGCTTGGCATGGAAATTGCTGAACGAGACAAGGTAAACAGGGAAACACTAGAGGAAATGTATAAGTTCTGCTTCCACCAACTAAAGCCCCAGGGAAATCATGGAGGACCCATCCTAGTGGAAACAAAAATATCTATAGCATTACATATAATATCTACTGGTACTTTCCAGAGACACACAAGGTATATATATTAGGGATGTCACAGGCATCAGCCTGTAGCATATTACATCAATTTTTAAATGCAATTCTGCAATATGCAAAGGATCGCATCTATTTTCCATGCACCCCACAGGAGAGAGCAAGAATCATGCAGGAATTCTGTGCAGTAGCACAGCTCCCTGAAGTGTTGGGTGACATAGATTGTACACTCATATAAATAACAGCCCCACCCAGTAAACAAGGAAGGAGATACATCAACAAAAAAAGGTTTCCACAGTATAAACTGTCAGGCTGTCTTTAATGGCCAAGGAATCTTCTACAATGTCTGTGCAGGTAACCCAGATAGTTTCCATGACTCACACACAAGGGTTTGCTAGGGGTGACATTCCTCAAGGGCATCAAGTGGAGGATGCTGATTATGCAGTTGAGCCCTGCCTCATGACTCCCATAAGAAACCCATACAACTCATCTGAGCAAGGATACAATGAGGCCAATGTTCAAATTAGGAATGTCATAGAACATTTGTTTAGATTGCTCAAATCAAGGTTGCAGTGTCTAGATACATTAGGAGTTACTCTGACAGTATGACCAAAGCACCTCTGTTGTAATAATTGCAGTCTGTGCCATGTAATATAATTCTCAGGATACAGCTTTAACAAGGACAGCAAGGGGCAGGACCACAGTTTCAAGGACCATAGACAGGGTCAGCAGCAGTAGCAGAATAAGATGAAGAGTCTGAGGGAAACCTCCAGCTGCAGATAGTGCTGGCAGATGGGGGCATGCACAGTATGCCCTAGCTCTGATTAAGACACAGAGGATAACACAACCAATCACTACCTAGATCAAAGCCCAGGATCTCATGCACATACATATAGGAAACAGTTGCTTGTCAAACTCCGCAGGCTTTACTTAACCATGTGTAATGGTTGTGTTCTGATAGCATCAGACAGGAGCATCCTCCAAATACACAATTGTTACCTGCGGTAATGATGAGGTAAACGTGGAACCTGTGGTAAAAATAAGGAGGTTACATAACAAAGTACTCTCATATGGAAATGTGTATATACCCCTAAGCAGAGCATTTGTCTGAGGTGTACATTTTTGTCAGTAATATCTCCTGTATCTGATTTTTGCAATATACAGTTATGTATTCTGACCAATAATGTGTCAGTACTGTGTGTCAAGCATTTCAATTGACCATTGTCTATAAAACATAGAAAAGATTAATTATACCCTTACTTGCACAACTATATCAAGATGAAATACGGAAGTATCTACTGCTTCCACTGTTTTGCTTACAGTACTAACTGAAATAAAGTCAGGTTCCACAATAAAATAAGCAATCATTCACAAATGAGTATGAACAAAAAATCAATATGCATTTTCTTCTGCAATACATATTGATAAATTGAAGCTTGTGAATAAGCAAGCATTAGCTATTCATTTTGTGCATCAGACATATATGCAACCCAGAGCATAGCACAGTCATTATTTTTGCAGGGTGGGGTGGGGGTGGGGTAGGAGGGCAAGGCTAACACCAAAGAAGTGAGTGTGTGCAAGTAACAACTACATGTACTTATCAAGGTATACATTGCTCAGGGTTAGTTACAACAGATGTATAGCACTCAGCAGTACTGTTTAGATAGCTGGCATGTGTGTGAGGTGGTATGGACAACCAGTTTTTTTTTCAATGTGCGTGTGTCTGCATGAATGTAGTCGTACACTGTGCTGGCACTACATTCTGGCATATCGGACAGGAGTGAGCCATCTGTGATAGATTAGTCAGTTCAGCATCATAGCCCTCAACCATGAGAACCTCCTCTGCCAGGAGTTGCACTGTTAGTTCATGGTCCTGCATACAAGTTGGGGCACTACCTAAATGTGAGTGATGTCTGCTGGATGAGCTCTACTCATGACTATGTCCAGGATCATGACCCCGTGGCCTACATTATTTATTTATTTATTTGATGTTTGTTTACTGAGATAGTCTGAATGGGTCAGCAGAACTCGTTTTCAGTGGAGACTCGGGGAGAAAATCTCCAAATACAGATATAAGTAGAAATTCAAACATAGCTTTCAAAATTTTACAGTAACAGCTTTTATTTCTAATAATAAACATTTGAAAAGTTTCAACATAAATAAATAAGTATAAAATATATATAATAACTAAGAAGTAGTATGTATAATAAACAGTGTAATTGAATGAGGACAAACATATATATATGTATTTAATATAAAAAAGGAAGGAGTAGGGAAGATGAAACAGAAGTGAGAATAGCCTAAGTTGAGCAGGCACACCTTGTTTGAGTGCAGAAACTGCAATAACTGATGGAACAGTGGAAATAGTCTCACCATGGGAGTGAGATCTTACATTGCCACATCTGCTAAAACCAGAAGATGTAGCAGTTGTCCGGCCACATGGATGCCCCCCCCCCCCTTACCAAGCATATGTGCCATCACAGACACTGCCCAATGCAATGTGTCACTCATCCTGTCAAATAAGTAGCCCACATGGTTCATAAAATCATGCATATCAGAAAGCACAAAGTTTAGTTCTCACACTATCTCTTTCAAGGCCCTGTTGAAACATGCCTGTATCATCACTCTAGCCCTACACATACATCTGGCCACACCTAATAACGTACAAGCATCAGGAGGAGGAGGATGGCCAGCAAGTATCTTCTGAGCACCTATATTAACCCTCTTGTGTGGCACTTTACTATCACAATGGCTAAAGGGAGAAGCAGCCAGCTTTGCAACTGGAGTAACCACACTACCCTGATCAATTGTGTCACCCTCAACCTGTTCTATTTCAGAGGTCTCTGTGTCATGGATATTAGTAGGCATACTGACCGCCTCTGTAATATGGGCAGGGGATATGAGAGCAATGACCTCTTTGTCAGACTGACCCTCTGCACCCCAAGATTATGCCTCTTCATTGCCAACATCATCATCATCATCATCATCATCATCATCATCATCATCAGAGGCTACCAATACCCTGACATTAGGTGGTAGGAGTTTTGCACTGCCACTGCCAGGATCACCTATGCTAACAAGCTTTAACCACAATAAACAGATAAGTAGAGAATAAAACTGAGCAAACCTTTTCTCATAGGAATGGTAGGTTACTCTAGACTAGATGCTAAAGCAACATAAATTTTACTTTCAGTTAGACCTGAATCTAGCTCATATACTTAATAACAATAAACAAATGTATGCTTACTATGTGCAGCTGGTCTTCTAGCCTGCAATCCAGATATCCCTGTATGTAAGGAAGGGAAAAGAAAGAAGTCTGATAAGTATCACAATGCAAATTAAACAATAAACTGAAAATCTCCTTTACATGTGCTGTTGGAAAATTATGCCAGCAGTGAAATACCCCTAACCTAACACTCTCCTTTATCTCTCTCTCTATTAGTGTGTCATTTGACTCACATTTAATGCTGGTGCTACATATGTCAAACATATGATATATATGTATATATGTATATATATATATATATATATATATATATATATATATATATATATATATATATATATATATATATATATAAGTTCCCCTTCACATGACTGAAGTTCTGTAAACTCGAAATTCATAAGCCTGAAACCAGAATCTCAAATTTACAAAACCTCAAAAATGTGAAAGGGTACTAAAAAAAAAGAGAGACACCTTTCTAATGTTTTTGCAGGGGGGCGCACCCCCCACACCCCCTTACTTAAATATTCCTACTCTGAGATCGCACTACAGTGGAGGACAGGGAAATATTCCAGTTTGCGCTATATGCATAAGTGCAAACCAGATGATTTCCCTGTCCTCTGCTATAGTGCGGGCACGGAGCATTTAGATTTAGCTGCGAGTATGCAGGGGGACCTTGCCCCTTGCAAAAAGGTAAGTGAACTCTTTTTTTTTTTAAGCTCTAGACTTCTCATTCATAATTTTGAGTGAATGGAAGTTCAAGATTCTGGGCTCGAGCTTATGGGTTTCGAGCTTCCATACATTCGATCTTGTGAAGGGGAACCATAAATATATATATATATATATATATATATATATATATATATATATATATGTAGTATATATATATATATATATATATATATATATATATATATATATATATGTAGTATATATATATATAGATATATATATATATATATATATAAATATATATATATATATATATATATATATAGATATAGATATATATATATATATATATATATATATATATAAAGCTATAACAATGACACTTGTATTTTGTATACCTGGAAGTTGTGTTTGAGATACTGTGAGTCTGTTGTCCACATCAGCACCCTCTGCCAAGCAATCTGTTTCTCTGACAGTGGACAGGAATGCCTATGTTTCAGTAAGTGGTGGTCTGGTAGCATGATCACCTCGCATAACTACCTGTTCCTGGGCAATTGGGAGGAACTTCACACATGCTCTACAACCGACAGCATTGATATCATCAACCACCTGCTGCTATATCCACTCTCAGGAAGATTGGTCATCTCTACCTCTTTTCTAAGATGAAAGCTCCATGGCAAGGTAAGGCATTGATAATGGCCTAGTTTTCTGCATCAGTGAATGATGACTTGCAGGGTACAGATTTCTTCTTGTGTTACATATTCCTGTATAAGATGAAACAGAAAACAAACATAAAATTAAATATATAATACAAAGGCAGGAGAGCTGTAAACTCAGTTATGTAAGAATATATGCACCCATCATGCAGACAACAGTTTAAAAGGTAATGCTCCCTACAACTACACAGACGTTAGGAAAGCCACCTCTCCACTAAAAAAGCTTTACTAAAATAATAACAATATATAATAGTTCTGTAATGCAAAGAACAGGTTTATATAACTGTGTATAACATCACAGCATTAACAATCATAATTCACAATGCACAACAAGAAATGTAGAAGACAAGACTACCATAGTGCCATCTCAACTGCTGTGAAGGGTACCCCGGTAGGTATCACAAACTTAACACATTTGTTTGCACTAACACATATAAAAATATCAACCTTGCTATAAAGATTCACTGCAGTGATCTACAAAAACAGTTGAAATTCCAGGAAAATAAAACCTAAAAAATAAAGATGAAGTAGCATTCTGTAGTATATGTTTTGTAATGCAGGCATAACTGATATATATGGGCTATGCCAACAGTAAAGGATAAAGGAAAATGGAAAGTTAAATAAATGGTTTGAATTGGGCATTGCAATACACCCTTAATGTTACACTTAAAGCATTATGTAAGAAAAAGCAACATACCTTGACAATGAAGCTGTGTAGAAATGGACAATTCTCCAAAAGATGTGCATATTTAGCAGTATCAATCTCTCTGGATTTAAACAGTCTTTTCACTATAATACAAGTGCAGTAACTGCACTATTACAATTATATAGTGCAGAGTCAGTCCTATGAACACTATGACTATATGAATGAGGTGTTAAATCATTAGCATTCCAGAATACCACAATATAGACTAAGGGCAGGGAAGGTAAACATGGTATAAGGAGCTGCATGATTACATGTGCATGACGTAGCAATGCAAGGAAAAACATTGAAAAGTGTTACCTGCTAATGGCTTACAGGTGTCTATGATAGTCTAAATGCAGGAACTATCAGTTATTCACAATCACTGAGGCTGTGTCAGGGAAAAGCAACTTACCAAAACTCTGTAGGTATATTGAGTGAGTTAGGAGAGCAACATTCCCAACAATCAAAAAAAACAGGCAACCTCAACTTTAATATCAAGCATGCATGTCTTCCACAATAACTCTTGCTGCTTGCATTAGGCAATGAGGACACCAACTTAAATGTGTGTGGGTTCAATGACCAGAAGCAACAATTATTTTTATTATAGCATAGTATTTATAAAATATTGACAGCAATAATATGTCAAGGACAATTCATATATGATATTTGCAATTCTCACACTTGAATGCACATGCCCTATATGTCATAGGGAAATAAATGCTGCTTATTCTTATATTCTCATACCTTAACATCAGATATGGATGTGACAAAGCTGTGCAATACTAAATTATCATAATGTCTTATGTATGGCCCCTAAAACTGTATTGAATAAATAAATTAATGTGACATGCAATGGATCTAGTTATATTTTATTTTTGTTTCCTCCACCCTATCTCTCTTTATTTTTATTTATTTGTTTTGGGGGGAGGGTTGTAATTTATTGACATTCTTCTGTTTGCGCAGCTTGATGCTGAAAATGAAATGACCAACAGCACAGAGAGGTAAACTGCACACTGCAGTGTGGATCACCATACCTCCACTGAGGACAGCACAGGTAGCCATCACTTCTGGCTCATAGCCTGTCAACACTGCCTCCACAACCCCTACTCTGTGTCACGTAGCTCTGTCCCAGCTACTGGTGCAGTGGTACTCTTTGGGAACAGAACCAATGGAGGTTGAAATTTTGTCAGCTGGCAGGAGCTGACAAGGCTGGTGGAGGATATGATGGAGGGGGACTTTGGTGCATGTATTGGCATGGTTGAAAAGGTCCTGATTTGGATTTCAAAAATGTTGTCATGTTTGGTACTGACACAAGCAGCTGATATAGGAGACAGTGATGACAGCTCCATGGGTGATGACTAGATTCTTAATGTTCTCAGGCTGGACATGGGTATGCCTCCCATGTCTCCTACCTATCCTGTATTTTCTCCCTATGTTCTACCCTCTGCTTGCCATCACCATTTTCACCATTGTCCTATCCACTCCATGTTCATATGTGTAATCTGGTTAAAACATAGACTTACATACAACACACACAGCCAGAAATGAAAGGCTTTAGTTGATGTCATCAGGATTTGCTTGGAGGTTGGCATAACACAGAAATGCTGAATGATGGTGATTGCTCTTTAATTTCTTATTTCAAAAGCTGATGATATCGATTTAATCAGCAGTGGTCTAGTTACCTTCACACAAATCTGCTTAAATTCACTGTGCTATGGGAGTACAGAGTAAATGCAAACTAAAGGCAGTACTGTGAAAAGTTCAGTTGAGTAAGCTGAATGTTCCATAACAGTAGATGTTCAAATGAAAACTGCTGCAGTAGCATTAAGTATATGGATATAACATATTATATATATCATATTGTTAGAATATAACAGATGTCCAGCTTTCAAAGCTTCAGGGCACCATCCATGTACCCAAACTGTCAAGCAGCTCAAGCTGAGCTGATTAAAAGACAAGTTTTGGTGCAAAGCCCTTTAGGCCTTTCCTTCCAGCAGAGAGAGAGGGAATTTGAGCCCTAAAAGTACAAGGCTAGGGATAACAAAAGATAAAAGTCCACATCCTTGCATAAAAAACACAAAAAAACCCAAAACGAAACAAAAAAAAATCAAGGGAGATGTAGGGAGGAAGCGGCTACTGTAGCAATGATCACTAGAATGACTAATGTTATGGTAAGTTCAGCTTACACAACTATACTGTGTCCTTTATATTGATCACTGCTGCAGTAGCCTTAGCTATATAGGTAGATTGCCATAGCTAACTATATTTGGGAGGGGGAAGGAGAAGGGTCTAGGACCCTCTGGAGAATGGTCCTAGCAAAGCATAATCTAGACCTACAGAAGGAATCCAGCATATAGTGCTTTGTAAAGGTACATACAGAAGACCCAAGTAGCAGCTTCTAGAATACTTCTAGAATTCAACCCTTTCGAAAAAGACATAGAAAAAGCCAAGGTACATGTAGAGTTGGCCTTGACTATGCCTGGAATAGATTTATCATGGTGAGTATAACAAAAGGTAATAGCCTTAGACAACCATTTGGAAATAGTCTGTTTTGATACCAGTTATACCTTCTTCTCACCTTCACAAAAATAAACAATGATCCGATGATCTGAAAGATTTAGTACTGTTAAGATAGTACCTGAGTTGCCTGTGGGCATCCAAGGTATGGAGTAATCTTTCTCGCTATGCATATGGTCAGGAAAGAAAATGGGGAGATGGTTATTTTGACTTACATTAAAGTCAGCTATTATGTTAGGCATAAAAGAAAGATCAATTCTCAGAGAGTCCCCATCTTCATGGAAAATGAGGTAGGGTTGTCTCACCGTAAGAGCTTGCAACTCAGATACCCTTATTGCAGAGGTCAGAACAATCACTAACACTGTCTTCCATGTTGAGAAGCTCAAGTCAGCAAATTTAACTGGCTCAAATGGAGCAAATGTTAGTTTTTCTAACACAAATTAAGAGATAAGGATCAATTTATTTGGAAGCCTCTTTTGCAAAACCCTTTTCAGGAACACTTTGACAGGCAACTACCCTGAAAGAGGAGGATCCATGGGCAGGCATGCTAAAATCAATGATAAATTAACCTTGATGAAGGAATTAGCAAGGCCATAGGACAGAAACCCACACAAATATTGTAAAGCCAGAGAACAAATAGCCATGAATGGGTGCTGATTATGTTGTTAGCACCAACTAGAAAACCCTCTTCATATGCTAATATGTGATTTTCTAGTAGCAGGCTTTCTTGCCTCCATTAGTATCTGTTGCACATCCTCAGAAAACAGGCTTCTAAAAGGAATTAAGGTCCAATCATCCAGGCAGTCAACTGATGATGATTGATGGCAAGATATAACCTATATAATGCCTCTACAGCAGTGATAAATATGAAGTTCATTAATTAACATAACAGTTCTAAGGTTGCTGGATACAATAAAGAAGGAGGTCCTATGTGGTGTGTTCAGATAATTAGCCTTCTTATAGATTGATATTTTTTCACAGTGCCATGGGTTTCATTAAAGTTGTAGGTCAATTTATTAAATCATGACATTTCATATTCCTATCATATTTTTAACAGCAAACATCTGTATTTCTCTCCATATTCAACATTTCATTAACATACAATTTGACTAGTGCAGCAAGACATCATTTGTAAAAGCATTGCAGCCTCAACAGAGAGACGTATGAAGCCAACCTTCTCCTGCTTATGTCTTCATGTTTGCTGTACTCTCCTAGACCTTATTTCTCCCTACAGCAAGCAGTTTATTGTACAGAGCATGACAGCTTTATTATGATTTAACAAGTAAGAGTAACACACCATACAGATGTTCCTGCAGGTCCCACAAAACATATTGTTGTGATTCCTCTCTTCATCTGTCTCTATCTCTCCATGTTTACCCCTTCTGCCTCAGTAAGTTGTCACTGTGCTTTAGTTGTGTTATTTAAAAGTTGTAAAGTATTAAGTCCCTTGTGGTGAGATGAGAAATGCTCACATGTATAGATTTTTGACTACTTTCAGGGGTTATAACCCAGTCATTGGCTAGGTGTTACAATATTTTATGTGCATTTGTTGGCTCAGTATTGTTATGCGCTATCATTATCACTCAGCCATAAGCTACTTTGCTACAGCTTTCATCATACCCTGCTGATGCATCCTTTTCCTCCTGTATCATTATTCTTCCACCTTTGCATTTGTGCAGTGTCTGGTGGTGAACAAACAATGCAATTAATGCTAAATGGAAGTACACAGGCCATGGCAATATCTTGGGATTTTATTGCTTTCAGCCACATTACTCTGTTGCACTTTGTGCTGCTGTTTTTAGCTATGTTTATTCAGTTTAATGCACTTTTCAACAAGATGAAGAGTTTGATGTACACATTACAGAGGTTATTAAGTTAATAAAGATGAATGCACACATTCCATTTGCTGAACTGTACTGTCAAGGGTGAACTGTCAGAAGTATGACTTCTTATATGGTATGCTTAGATAATACTAGGGTATAAATATTTTCCTATGTATTCTCTAAAGGTTTGAATCTGGATGGATGAAAAATTAATATTTTGTATTGCTACTGTGGCTGCCAGCGTTGGCTACATCTTTCCTAAACACATCATTATCCTGGTCATATATTAATGGGCCTGCTCCCTATTGTGAAGCCTGTCTTATACAGATCCTTCTGCAAAAGTCAGCACAGAGAAACAGACTGCACTGGTAATTCCCATTCTAAGTTCAACACTTCAAGATATAATTATACATGAGCTAATATTTTATCTTCAGCAGTGCAATTCAACTTGGCAGTGTTGTGCTTCTGGAAAGTTAAAAAAACACATATTGCTTTAGGTTTCACAGCATTTGTATGTCTGTATTAATTTTGCTTAAAGGTTATCTTGATTTCATTGTGATGCTTACTCAATTAATTCAGTTGGTTAATGCATGTCTTCTCTCCAATTGTTACACTTGCAACTATGTTACAATTTTGGTTAGCCATCAATGTTATCCTGTAGTGCACTGTCCCATGTAGGAGTGATCCTTCTTTCTTGTTAATACACATTGTGCAAGTATGAGACTAGACATGTGTGCAACAATCATGGAATGAAGTGGCAGGAAAATCTGATTGATAATCCAGTGGTTTGCAATTGTGAAATTCTTTGGTATTCCATACTATGAAACAGATTCATGTCCCTCATAGTAATGCAATGTACATGAAAGACAGTATCTAATTCTTAGAAAAATGCCATTACACGGGACAATTACAGTGCTATTACATTGTCCTGTGCACACATATGCATTTGTTCCTGAACCTGTGATGCACAGTGCTATCATACAAACAGTGAATTTTCAACAAGTAGAAATGTACTTTTTCACAAGCTTAAATTCAGACCTCCTGTGGCATATGTGTCTAAGTTCATTTGTTAGGCCATTATTGAATATTCTAGGCCTTCACTTATTCAACATATTTGTGAATGTCCAGTTGATGAAACTCACTGAGGCACACCACAGCAATAAGAAGCTGACCTTTTAGTTCTCAAAAAGAAAAGAAAATACACTTGTAAAAACAAAGAAACATTTCACACCAGTAAGCGCTTTCACATTTCAAAGAATGCTTCATCAGACTATTCAAACACCAACAGAAACTGCATATAAAAGCATCGTTCAATTAACTATTCAACCAATCTGCATTGTGATCTCATTATGCAGGAATGAGTGCTAATATGTATAAACTAACTATGTGGTCACATAAATTAATAAAGAGACAAACATTTCATAAAATCTTTTTAAATGTGTGCACAAAAAATGCTGTTGTTAATAATATTAAAAATCTGTTAAAGAGTTGTAAACTATTGAAAGTGTATATATGTAACGGTAAAAACAATTAAGAATATATATATATATATGTCTCTTTGGTATCAAATTTTATTCATGAAAAAAGGGGGGCTTACTATAGAATTGCTTCATCTACATCAAATCATCATAATCTCCTTAGATATATATATATATATATATATATATATATATATATATATATATATATATATATATATATATATATCATACTAGTTGATATGAGATGGCTACCAGATAAAAATAAACTAATATATCAATTTTGTCTGATGAAAAAATATATGTATATATGATAAACATCTAAGAGAACATGACCATCTATATATAAACCCATAGAAGAATATATAAAACACCATGGTCTCCATCAACAGGGACCAAGAAGCGGAAGCTACCAGAAGAAAGATTCGAGATTCAGAAGAAAACTTTGAGACATGTGAGTCAAAATTAATAATTAACATTTCCAGTCATGTACTTACATTACATGAAAGAAGCCTTTTGAACAAAGGGCTATCTTTCATCCCGGAAAAATACATTGATTTTACTGATCATTTAGTAGATTTAAAAATGTTTACTAGAAATTTGTGTCTAAAACTAATGTTTGGTAATACTGACAGTAGCAAAGTTAATGGTTTTAAAAATCCTTCTGTTTTTGTCCATCAAATGCATCCGTTAATAGAATCTTTTCAGAAAGCTGTTGAAAGAGACTTATTAAAAATGTATAACACCACTGAGAATAAAACAAAACATGTTTTTTATAATTTGAATAATCATGAGCAGTTAGCCCTTAAAGATTTACAATCTAATGAAGACATAGTGATTAGAGGAGCTGATAAAGGTGGGGCAGTTGTGATCCTTGACACTGTGACGTATGAGACAAAGATGGATACCCTTTTAAAAGATAGGGAAACATATTTAAAAATGACTTTACACAGTTAAATAGAGTGATTAATGATGTATATGATGAATTATATGATTTATTTTTATGTAATGTCATAGATTTTGACCTCTATAAATACTTCTTGATTGAGAGATCAGTTATACCAACTTTTAGGGGCTTACCAAAAGTCCATAAAGACATTAGGAACCCACCTATGAGACTGATAGTCTCCAGTAAGGGATGGCTAACTGAGACAATTTCCATATATTTAGAGAAACAATTCAGGAAGATAGTGGAACAAATACCCATAGTGATTAAAGTCACCAAACAGTTTCTTGAGAGCTTTACTGAATATACTTCACCTATTAAGAATGATGAAATAGGTTTTATGTTGACAGTAGATGTAAATTCTTTATTTACTTCCATCCCTAATGATGTAGGGGTAGACTACATGACGTTGCTTTTGATAGAAAAGGATATGCCAAGGAACATCGTGATTAGATGTGCTATGCTTATGGACATCGTGTTAAAAAATAATGCTTTTGTGTATGATGACCAGTATTTTTTACAACAGAAAGGAGTGGTGATGGGCACACCGTGCGCAAACTCCTATGCAAACATAGTAATGGCATACTGGAAGAACACCTACATCATACAGAGCATATATCAGGAAAACATCTTACTATATAAGTGTTTTGTGGATGATATCTTTCTATTATGGAAAGGTGATGAGGCCACATTTCAAGAGTTTACTGAATATATTAATAGTACCACCAGTTTTTTGTCTCTAGATGGGATATGGTCAGTAGAGCAGATAGAGTTCTTAGATGTTCTGTTAGTAAGAGAGGGAGACTCCTTACAGACACAGTTATTTAGAAAAGACTGTAGGAAAAATTTGATTTTACACCGTACTAATATGTACCCTTCACATGTTTATAGGAATATCGTTAAGGGTCAAGTACTAAGAGCATCTAGACTTATGAGCCAAGATGCTCAATTTCAAAAAACTGTGGAGGTCCTACAGGATGAATTTCAAGAAAGGGGGCTATAAATCAGGAGAGGTGATAAATACATTTCAAGACAGTATAGTAAGAAGGAATTCAACAAGGAAACCATATAAATATATATATATATATATATATATATATATATATATATATATATGAGATTTTTATGAAAAATTGGAACATCTTAACAATAGATGATAAGCTACATCAATTAGTAGGAGATACCCCTAAATTTACATATAAGAATACCAAATCTTTAAAAGTTTACTATGTTATGAGAAAAAAGAAAAACAGCAGGTAGAATCATTGAGGAGAGGGACCTACACATGTAAGACTTGTAATCAATGTTGTTACATATCAAATGACAACAAATTCATTCATACACTGGGAAAGTATACTGTTTTGACTTTTATGCAAATTGTCAGACACGAGATTTAGACTATCTAGCAGTTTGCACAAAATGCACATCTTTCTATGCTGGTATGACAAATAGGACTCTTAGAGAATGTATAAGAGAACATATGTACACCATTAATAGGGAAGATGAAAATAATGCTCTGGCCAAACATGTCATAGATAATGGTATGGCACACAAATTTAAGTTTATGGCCGTAGACTTGATACATCAAGACACTAGGCTAGGTGATTATAAAAACTATACTGAGCAAAGAGAAATCGATAGATCATGAGGCAGCAGGCAGATAAAGCCCCCGGTTTAAATGAAAGAATTTCTTTGAAACCCTTCTGAGTGCTAGGGGCTTCAAGCATTGAAGTGCCATGTATACACTGTTCAGTTATATGGAATTTTTGTTTATTTAATTTTTTCATATTTTACATTTGATACAATATATTTTATATATTCTTCTATGGGTTTATATATAGATGGTCATGTTCTCTTAGACATTGATTGTATATACATATATTTTTCATCAGTCAAAATTGATATATTAGTTTATTTTTATTTTTATCCACTAGCCATCTCATATCAACTAGTATGATATATATATATATATATATATATATATATATATATATATATATATATATATATAAGGAAATTATGATGGTTTGATGTAGATGAAGCAATTCGATAGTAACCCCCCCTTTTTTCATGAATAAAATTTGATGCCAAAGAGACATATATATATATATATATATATATTTTTTTTTTTTAAATTGTTTTTACTGCTACATATATACACTTTCAATAGTTTACAACTTTTTAACAGATTTTTAATATTATTAACAACAGCATTTGTTTGTGTACACATTTAAAAAGATTTTATGAAATGTTTGTCTCTTTATTAATTTATGTGACCACATAGTTAGTTTATACATATTAGTGCTCATTCCTGCATAAGGAGATCACAATGCAGATTGGTTGAATAGTTAATTGAATGATGCTTTTATATGCAGTTTTTGTTGGTGTTTGAATAGTCTGATGAAGCATTCTTTGAAATGTGAAAGCATTTACTGGTTTGAAATGTTTCTTTGTTTTTACAAGTGTATTTTCTTTTCTTTTTTAGAAATAAAAGGTCAGCTTCTTATTGGCGTGGTGTGCCTCAGTGAGTTTCATCAACTGGACTTTGTGCTTATGCTCTTCGGAGGCACCTTGCCCTTGCTGGTTGATTTGATACAGGGATATTTGTGAATGTCCTCCACTCAGCACCCAAACTTGCAAAAATAATCCAGTATGTGGATGACTTCACTCTATTTTGTTAAAAAAATGGCTACATAACAACTAACCCAGAATTGTCTTGCCTTTATTCAGTCATGGTAAAGCACAAAGAAATCCAAGCTCATCCTACTCATGCCAAAACAGCTCATTACCCAGAAAATCTTCTTCACTTTAACTCCACAAACAAAATAAAAACTGAATTAGTAACCCAAATTAAGCTACTTTGTATAATAAGTGATAATTTATGACAACTTGAAATTTAACTATCATGTTAAAGATGTCATAAAAAAATCAAAAATTTGCATCCTCTTCCAGGTAAAACCTTACTGAACAGATAGTGTTATAAAATATATTGTTTCAACTTTCTTCCTTCCAGCTCTTCCCTATGCATCCCCTGTTCTCATTACTCTCTAGAAAACCCAACCAATCTCCTTGAGCAATGCTGAAACAAAGTAGCTGCATTCTCTGCTGTTATGACACACTTCTCTCCATTGTTTAGCACTAAAACAGCTATGCAGACTAGAATTGCTTCAATCTCTGACTCGATCTTAACTGCTTAATGCACATAGCCTTGTTCACAAACCTGAAAAATGCTCTAATCTAACTCACATCTTTCATAACTACCCACCAAAGATGCATTCTTGGTCAGCAGATTAAAAAAAAACTAATAACTAAATTAGACAATTTTGTTTATTATTCTTGCTATTCCTCCTACATTTCTTAAGTATGGATCTCTACTCCCTTTCCCTTAGACAAATACCTCAGGTGAAATATTTCAAGTCTTAATTAAAACAGCACCTAATGAACACATTGCAGTGTTACTGCTCAGCTTCTGGCTAGACAGAAATGCCTATCTATCCACACAGTATATACTAATGTATTATACCTGCAGCCTGTCTCCATTGTACTTGCTCCATAAAGTGTTTACTTTACTCCCCTCTTCCCTTACCGCTACCTACTCTGCTCCTTACATCTTTATTATATCATGCTATTTTTCATCAACATCTCTTGCCACACTACCTTGACTTTCCTCTTCCCTCTTCTTTTATCACCTTTCATATTACATCCCTTCTCAATCTGCCACTACCCAAACACAAACCATTCAATGGCATCTTCGCAACAATCATCTAGCATCTTAATCAACCTTACCCAACCTTCCACTCACTTATCTGATCAAACGACTGTAAAAAAATTTCTCCGTAGCCAACTTCACACTTCTCAAGACAGAAGTGGCAAACTTCACGACACCCATGAAGATGGACAATAGAGGTAAAACTGTTGAATCCTACACAAATGCACTTTATAAGCACTTACACGAGTGCATGGATCATGATATCCCTAACAGAACCAAGATGCTATCCTCCAAAAAAAGGAAGCCAATCTGGTGGTCCCCTGCTATAAACAAACTCAACAACAGAAGAAAGGAACTGTTGCAAAAATGAGTAAAATCCCATGATTGGAGGAGCTCCCTGGTCAGTCTCAGTAATAAGCTGAGATCCCTCATAAAATTCTCCAAAGCTAGTTACGAAAACAAAATTGCCACTGATTCTAAAGACAGCCACAAAGCATTCTATAGCTATGTCAAGAATATCAATGGAAACACTCAGATCTGCTCTGAGTTTCAGCACAATGGCACTAAATATACAAAACCAACTGATATTGCTAACATCCTGGCAGATAGGTTCAGTGCTAACTTTACCCCTCTCTCAACATCTAAAGGGCCTATCTCTATACTGGAAGAATGCAAAGTTCCTGTAATCATGGCTGCACAGGTAAAAAACACTCTCCAAAGCTAAGAACACAGCATCCATGGGACCCGACAACATCCCAGGCTGCATTCTACATGAACTACAGAATGAACTTGCACACCACTTAAGTACCATGTTCAGTCATAGCCTCACCTCAGGCGTTGTGGTCACTGAATGGCACACAGCGACGGTTATCCCACTCCACAAAGGGGGAGCCACCGCGGACCCAGGGAACTATCATCCCATTAGCCTGACAAGCCTGGTTTGCAAGGCCATGGAACATATCATCATGAAACTTATAAACAAAGACATTGGTAATCTCCAAACTCTGGACCCCACTCAGTTCAGGTTTGTAAAAGGAAGATCATGTCTCCTAAACCTGATTGACTTCTTTGAAGCAGTCGCCAAAGCCATAGTCGAGGGTAAGGTGGTTCACACAGGCTATCTAGATCTCGCCAAGGCTTTCAACACCATCCCCCACTCTGGAATTATAGATAAACTCACTAAACTAGGTATAAATTCCTATGTCACAAGATGAGTTGCCCACTGGCTCACTGATAGAACCCATACTGTGAAAGTAGCAGACTCCAAATCCAACTTCAGACCAGTGACAAGTGGAGGACCACAGGGTTCAGTCCTGCGTCCTCTCCTGTTTGGTATCTACTTCTCTGAAGTACAGCCTAACACAGAAGGTCTTTGGCTAACAAAGTAAATAGATGACTGCAAACTAGGAGCCATAATCAAAACTCCTAATGATGTGGACATCCTACAAAAGGGCCTCACTGAGACAGATGCCTGGTGTCAAAGCCATGGCCTCAAGCTCAATGCCAAAAAGTGCATTGTCATCCCCTTTGGTAAAAACTCTGTACCCATGAACTACCACATAGGCAGTGGTCTACTTAACACCAAAAGTATGATAAGAGACCTTGGGACACAGGTGGATAGTAGTCTCTCCTTTGATAATCACATTGCCACAGTAGTCAGAAAATCCTTCTACATGGCACACCTTATCACAAAAGGTTTCTCATCCAGGAAAAAAGAGGTCATTGTCCCCCTCTACTCGTCACTCATTAGACCCATTATAAAGTACAATGCCACTTTTGGTATGTACCTCACAAGGCATCTACAACAACTGGAAAGGTCACAGAAATACCTCACAAAGAGGATTACTGACCTCAAACAGATGCCCTAGGGAGACTATCTCAAACAATTCCAGCTTTACTCCATTGCATATTGCCTACTCAGAGGTGATCTCTGCCTAACATACAAAGCTATGTCAAACCCAGAGCTGTTGGACATGCTCCACTTAAAGAAATCCCAATCCCTCTAAGCTACATGCTCTAGGGACCTAAACCTTGTCACCACAATAAACAGAACATGATGGAGGGATAGATTCCTGTCCCAGAGACTTACCATACTCTGGAACAAACTACCTAGCTATATCAAACAAAGCTCTTCATTAGCAGTTTCAAGAAAAATCTTAATGATTGCATGGGAAATAGGAAATTCACCCTGGGAATCACTTCTGTGTCTCTGCTCGACAGGGGCACAGGAAAATAATTTTCTTGGGTGGCAAAAGCCAGGGTACCTTTTTGGCTAGGCTTATATAGGCCCTAGGGCCAATAGCCAAGTACCTACCTATGATTAATCACCTGTTTCAACCTTCATCACATTCAATGCAAAATTCAACCACTTCCTCTAGTGGCATCTCCACCTATTTCCCTAGTCTTGCCTCGTGAACTTGTATCACTATCACTTCCAATAACAAGCTACTTAAATACTTTTTGTTAACTTCACTTTTTAAAAGAACATTATCACAGATAAATATCTCTTTTCTTTCCTTTCACTTTCTTTGTTTTGAACCATTGCTGTACTCATATTGTATTCATGTCTTACAGACATTTTTATCTATTGATCTGTACTGTTGCCTTCTACAAAACTTTGTTTATCTATTAATATGTGTTCTATTTGTTTTCATTCTGTTATATTGCTTGAAGTCATCTTCTTTCTGCGTTTTATATATTTTGTACGTATATTATGCTTTCACCTTTTTTTCTCCAGGCCTCCAGTAAAAGGGGGCAACTTATGCTCAGGCAGACAGGCAATCCCAGTAAACAAATGTTAATAAAATTTAGATCACTCGTAGAACAACCATAGTACATTTTGATATAATTGAGATGATTCCCGAGATCATTTCAGATAAAAGTAGATGGGTGAGTGTTATAAGGCTACTAACATCCAGCAATTTGATTACTCTAGTAAAATAACAGTATATTCATAGAAAGACTGTACATTCATAAAAGTGTGATGTACTTCTACTTGCTTTCTTTTAGTTGCTATGGAGATGGATTCTTTCAGACTGCCTGCCTGATTCCATTTGAGTAAATCTGGCATAATAGAATTTTCTTGCTCTTCCTTGATATCTTCAGACACATTATATAAAAATGAGTCTTGCCAAACCAATCTACTTTGTAATCTGCAAAAATGTTGTCACTTGCTGCTAGCCTTGCTATTTCCAGAATTGTGATGATTGTCTTGGCCATGCAAAAAATGCTTGTGCCCAGTGGTACTTGCTGGCCTAGAAGGCAGAGATATAGGCAGAAAATAATGCATTATAACTTTGATAACTGTAAAATGGTGATAGGCAGAAAGTGGACAGGGATATTATAAGGGTCTTAGTGGGTATGCATGGCCTCCATAGGGGTATAGAAAGAATGAGTGGACTTTCTATCTCTGTGGAAACTAAAGTATGTATAGACCTCACTATACTTGGCATGGGGAACTTCCTGAGACATATTGGGAACACGTTGGGGATCTCATGGGCTTCTGCTTTGAGGATGCTGTTGTATTTCCTGGATGTACTCTTGACACATGTGGATCAGTACATTTAATCCCAGTGTCATCTCAGGACCAAGCCTGAACTATGCATGCCTTTTACTGGGTGTCAGATTTCCCTGATGTACTCAGTGTGATAGATTGCACCCATGCTGCAATTAGGGATCCTTCTGCTCCACAGTGGGATTGGTACCACAATAGGAAGGCTACAATTTCATTACATGCCAGGTAGTAGGGGTATATAACCAACATTTTTGCCTAGCATTCTGGCAGTGTACATGATTCCCATATCTGTCACACCTCTTTCTGCATGATCAAATGCTCAGTGGTCATCTTGTTGGTAAGTTGAAAAATATATATTTTTTTCTTTTTTTATATTGTATTTTTTATTTGTCTTGCTGATTATGCTGGATATTAACCAGAGCCATGGCTCATTTCAGTGAGAAATCCAAGTGGAGCTGCAGAAGAGACCTATAACATATCCCTGTCCCAGACCCCATAATGTCATTGAGAGGGTTTTGGGCTTCCAGAAGAGCCATTACAGGTGCCTGGATGAGTTTGAAGCACCCTTCAGTATGACCCAGCTATTGCATGCAGGATGTTTACTGCATGCTGCATTCTGTACAACATGATCCTACACTGGTCTGGTGGTGAAATGACCCATGCTGTCACTGCAGCTCCTATTTCCATTCTTACTATGACTAATGATGACCAGCTCACTACAGTTGTAAGGGACCTTCTGCACCAGACTTGCGTATGGCATATGGCTGCACAGGTAAAGAAGTGACATCTAGTCTATAACTATTGACCATGTCATTCAAGTTACTGTATCTTTTATTGCAAAAAATATGTAGAGTATAATTGATGCATGTTGAGATGTCTGGGAGATATAATATGTGGCGCATGGTCTGCTATCACTATAACAGATATTCATATTATTGTTGGTGGAAATCATGCCTCAGTGCACATTGACTCATGTTTCTTGATGTCATAAGGCATCATATGAGTAATAATCACTGGTTTAACTGATTTGCAAAATAAATTCTGCTGATGAGATGCACCTAAGTATGCATGCACTGAATGTCCTCATTTAGAATAATTGGTAAAAACAGTTATTGCAATATTTCATGGCTACATGAATTGCATTTTTATGAGAAGTCATATTGTTTTCTATACATTGTAATTTATCAGATTACTGTATGTTGTTTGCTGAGGTACCGTACATCAGATTATTCTTATTCTGTCATACACAATTATTTGTGATTTCAGAAAAAAAAATATCATCAAATGTGCAGTGGTGAGGGTGAAGTGGTAGCATTGTTTGTTTAAAAGTTAAGATACTCATTTTAATCTGCAATTTTCTCATTATTGTGTTTCTGTGAAAAGTTATGTATTAATAATTTTAAGATGTAGGTAACTGCCAGCTGTAAGAATGTTAATACACAAAGCATTAGTGTTAATGACTGCAATCTCATGCTATGTCATACAGTTTTCCACAGTTTCCTGCCTTTGTAAACAGTACCATTACAGGGATGTGATGCATACAGTTGCAGAGTGTGCCAACCACCCACCCCTATATATTTCATGCCTTATTTTCCTTCTGGTTAAATATTTAGCTGAATTTCTAAAGATCAAACTGTAAGTACCAGGATTGTCAGAGCTGATTCACAGTAGTTCAAGATCAAATGAGTCATACGCATATCCTAAGGATAGGCTAAGTGATAGTGGGTGTGATTTTGTAGAGGGCTCTTATGAAAGCTGTATGGTGAGTTGGTTTGATGTTCTGTACATGACCCTCCAAACACTCCTCTGATAATGCTTTGTAAACATGATCTGGACCAATAAGAGGATATGGTAGGTACAGATGAATGCTGACATGGCCTGATGTCCCAAGTGAAATCAGCTCCCTCCAGCTGTGCACATGGTATCCCTAATGATTCCTGGTGAAAAAGTTATGACCACATCACTACCAATGGAACCTCTACAGCTGAATTTCACTCTAGTTGCAAAATTACAAAAGGAGAAATACCTTCAGTTAAAACCTATCTAAGGCAGTTTCCAATAAGCAAATTAAACTGCTGGAATATATTTTTATCCCTCACTTCTCCATCAGTGTGTTCTGAACTGTAGTTTTGAATCTGCTGAAGGGGCAGCCTCACCCACACCCAAACCGATAAGCCTCACAATGCTTAATGTGATGTTGAATTAGCACTTTTGAGCATATTTTACTCTAGCAGGATAACATTTCCCTGGAAAAAGCAAATTAAGCCCACAACGCTTAAATCAAATGCTGTTCCTCACACCAAGAAGTTAGAGTTCAAAGACTTTGTCTACATTCATAAACATTCTACCTCTTTGATTGTTTTTGATGGAAAACCATCTGTGGCTGGAGTAACTGCATTCCACTGATGTACTTGATTGCTTGAGTCTGCTCCATTTTCCATCGTTACTTTGAAGCTCACTCTGGTACCCACCTCACCCCAATTCCCACGCAGCCCTTGATTCTCCGCACTTATCATAAACTAATCTTCACCTACCACATTACCACCAATCACAAAATAGTTTAAAATCCATACTTTTGCCCCACCTTCATACACCAGCTAACAATTTCCTACCTCATTTCTTTGTTTTTGCTGGATTTTTTTCTATGTTGTAACTTAACATCTCCTCTTACTTCACACAATCCACAACCAGTCAAACTCTATCCAGCCTTTTATCAGCATCCTGTTTACATTTTCACTAAATGAACACTCATATAATAATTAGCTTGCTATTCCAAGTGCTGCAATTCACTTCCCTCCTCTTTTTTGTACAATTAACCAATTATCATACCCTCTCAATACCAGTCTTATGCCCAATGCTCAGTTCAGTGCTCTCAATGGCAATTACTACAATATTTCATTCAGTATAGCCCACAGCCTTTACAACCTATTTCACATCCGTCTTTTCTAACCAAATATATAAAGGTAAGTAATCCAACCCAACCCACAAAGTAGTCACAAAGAACAAATTTAAAACCAAAGTGGCAATGTATATTCCAGCTACCCCAACCTAGTTAGGAAATGAGTGGCAACATTCATCGAATCGCAGGTCCAACAGTAACAACCTCTCCCACAGTGGCTCACATAACCATTAATAGTATAACATCTCTTTCCTTCAACCTGGCTAAAAGAAGTCTAAAATTAATAAACATTAACTTTAGAAGCATCAGTAACAAAATAACTGAACTGCATGCTTTCATATCTCATTACATCTCTGACCCCTTGGTGTGATGATAGGAGGTATTGGCAGTCATGGCAGTTGAAGCAGGGGAGTGGATGTGTAACATATGCCAGCATAAGGTAGCTGGAGTTTTGTAAAGAATTATATGTCATTTGTGTATCAAACTGATTTGTACAGATGCTTGTGTTTTAAAATGTATTTACAAAGTTGCCTGTGTTAAAATGTATCAGCAGTGCACCCACTGGAAAGAAAAGAAATGTACGTGTATTATTGTAACCAAATTAAACGTACAAGTTTTAACAGGGGATACTGGGAGAGAAGATTTTAATCACAATCCAGCTGCAGCAAACTTTGAGGAATAGTGGAAATTAAATTAGGCCATAAAGATTGTATCTTATAGTTTTGGTTGCAGCTAGAGACAAAATGTCTGGGAAACCAAGTATTAGGAAGCCTTCTTTTTTGTCCCTAGCAGGAATATAATTGCTACTCTGGAAGGGTAGAGGGTTGAAATTGTTTTATGACTTCCAGCAGCTGCAGCAGATCTGGGTAAAGCTCTATCTGTGTCTATGCTAACACATAGGTGCTAAAATCCTGACATTTTCTAGTGATGGGAGATAATGTGGCAAAAAGAGTCATAAAGGATATGCACACCTCCAGACTAGTAGCCCAGCATAACACATCTGAGATTCTCCAGGTACAGTTAACATTGGGTAAGATGGCGATTCAGGTCAAAGCCTGCTATAGGTCCCCAACCATGTTCCAAGACTACATTCCTAAGCACCCTGGAAACTAATAAGATCCAACCAAACACTCTTATACTAGGTGACTTCAACTACCCCTTCATCAGCTGGGAAAACTCATGCACCAATGCACTGGCCCAATGCTTCTTGGAGTTCATCAATTCCAATGCACTGGATCAGCTCATTCTTACCCCCACTAGAGGAAGCAACATCCTTGACCTGGTTATTACTAACATGGGCAACCATTAATCTACACCAGTAGTCAATTCCTCCCTGGTTAGAGCTGACCACAAACTACTCACATGGAAATCCACATCTCACCCACACCCACCGCAAAGGTATTTACCATAAAAAACTTCTCCAAAGCCAACTTTGGACTCCTAAAAACAGAGGTGGCTAACTTCACGGCACCCGTACCAATGAAAAATAGATGCATGACTGCCAAATCATACACCAATGCACTGTACGAGCAAGTAGATAAATGCATGGAACTAGCCATACCCAACAGAACCAAGATGGTCTCCTCCAAAAAAAGGAAGCCAGTCTGGTGGTCACCTGCCATTAATAAACTCTACAACAGAAGGAAGAAACTGTTGCAGAAAAAGGTGAAATCCCAAGACTGGAAAAATTCCCTTATTAGCCTCAACAAAAAGTTGAGATCCCTCATCAAAACCTCCAAAGCCAGATATGAAGGCAGAATTGAGGCAAACACTAAAACAACCACAAAGCCTTCTATAGCTATATCAAGGATCTTCATGGCAATACTCAGATTTGCTCAGAGTTACTGCACAATGGTACCTCCTATACTGAGCCAAGAGACATTGCCAACGTAATGGCCGACAGATTCAGTGCCAATTTTACCCTTCTCCCCCAAAAGACCAATCTCAACACCAGAAGAATGCCAGGCACCAAACATTACTGCAGCACAAATATAATGATAAAGGCTGCCAGCACCCATGAGGCAAATCCTCCGTAGTACAAAGTTAATAAAATATAAAACAGATGAATATACCAATGGAGGCAAACACAGCTGCAAATCAATAAATCCAGAAATAAAGCCATTCGATGCAGTAGCAATAAAAATCCACAGTTTATTACGCATAGGAGCTTCATCAGACCAGTAATGAACATAAACCTAACTGACATTTATATAAAACGAACCTGCTGAAAATCAATTAAATAATCACTCAATCAACTATTAAAGCCACAGTATACAACACTAAAATGAAATAAAATAAAACAAAATACCATGTGGCAAAAAAGAAAAAACAGACACTCTTAAAAAACTCTTAAATAAAATAACATCACATAGCACACAAGCCAGGGCATATACACAAACATCCATACCAAAATACATTAGAGGCAGAAGCTAAAATAAATGGGCTTTATTTACACAACCTCTTTTCTTTAAAATAGGTTTAATGGAGGCCCTCTCATTCAGGCCCCTCCCTCAGTCTGCCCGTAAAAGGACAATCCAACAGACCTTTACGTGATAGGATGAGGAAACATCTCTATCATATTAGAAAAGGTTCCCCACATAATGCACTTGCTAAGCATACAGCTGAGCTTGGGAATACTCACACGTTCACATTTCAGGTGACTGAAGCTATCGTACCAAGTATTAGGGAAGGGGACATTATTACACACACTGAATATAAGGAAACTTGTTGGATTGTCCTTTTACGGGCAGACTGAGGGAGGGGCCTGAATATGCCCCTATCATCCATAGGAAAGAAGAATATAATGCCATTGCCAAGCATGTTTTGAATGAAGGAACTGATCATGTGTTCCCATTTCAAATTTTACATATACAACATAGCAATATACGTATGGGCAATATTATCAATGATACAGAGAGTGTAGAACTTAAGTGGATATTTAGACTAGGGGCACACAGAGGATGTGGGTTGAATGAAGTTATATCACTCAAACCCATATTAAATGCTAGGACTCTGAGATAGTTTTGCCCATGAAGATACTTGAGCTTATGTTAGTTGCTTGTTAGTTAGTATGTATACATTTTTTATAATATAATTTTTATAATTATTATAAGTTATGCAGCATGGTATAATGTTAATTTGTTGAACATCTATTTGAAATATATTATACATGTATTTTAAATGTTTTTATATATATGGTCATATATTTGTTAGTATGTCTTTAAATTAATTAGGTTTACTTAATTAATTGATGCAGTCACTTTGGTATATAATACAGTAGGTATTTTTAAATTGTAACATCTGATGAAGCGGATTGTCTTTCGTGAAAGCGCTAACGTTGTTCCTACAATAAATTGTATTTATTATACAGTGGATGTACTGGTGTCTACAAAAGATTTAAAAGGTTTGGACTACTGCCTTCCATTTGGGATTACTTTTGTTATATATATATATATATATATATATATATATATATATATATATATATATATATATTGTGTGTAGAAGTAGACTGTTATCATGGAAATGTTCTGAATAGGGCAGTTTTGTCATTATTGGTGCATGCATTTTGCTTCATTGCCTACGGGAAAAATGTTCAAACAATAAATTGTTATCATGGAAATGTTCTGAATAGGGCAGTTTTGTCATTATTGGTGCATGCATTTTGCTTCATTGCCTACTGGAAAAATGTTCAAACAATTTGTTATCATGGAAGTGTTCTGAGTAGGGCAGTTTTGTCACTACTGGTGCATGCATTTTGCTTCATTGCCTACTGGAAAAATGTTCAAATTGTTAGCATGGAAATGTTCTGAATAGGGCAGTTTTGTTGTTATTGGTGCATGCATTTTGTTTCATGCCTACTGGGAAAATGTTCAAATTGTTCTCATGGAAATGTTCTGAATAGGGCAGTTTTGTCATTATTGGTGCATGCATTTTGCTTCATTGCCTACTGGAAAAATGTTCAAACAATAAATTGTTATCATGGAAATGTTCTGAATAGGGCAGTTTTGTTGTTATTGGTGCATCCATTTTGCTTCATTGCCTACTAGAAAAACGTTCAAACAAATTTAAAATGCGCTCTAACTTAAGTCTAACAAGTGTGCTGTATTATAAAAGGAATATAATTTGATAAAGTCAGGAAGGTGTATCAATGAACGCATGTATGTTTCTTGTTTTGTGCTCAAGGGGCCTCTGATTTGAAAACAGCCCAAAGGTAATCTTTATCCATCACTGGCTAGATGCATTTTCTTTGGATGTGGTGTGGGTTTTAATGTTGTTTCAATGAATGCGAGTTTCAAGGGCAGAGAAGTTTTAATGCCAAGTCTATTTTCATTGTGAGATAGTATTGCTTTGTTTAACAGATATATGTTAGTGTTTGTGCATTGTGCTTTCAAATGTAAAAAAATAAAATCCAGGAATGCAACTTGGATTTAAGGATGAGCAACAGAAAATGTACTCCAGGATTACCCCTCATGTCACTAATGGATTGAGGCAGTTCCTAAATGCTGCATCCCTTATATGAGTCCCCCCAAATTATCTATGGAATGATCACAGTTATTCTCACTAGGGCTAATATACAATTATCAGCCATGGGATAGGTAAGACCAATCAGAAAATGTTAATTCAAGAATCAAGCGCCAAAAGGGAATTGGCTAAGCTTAAAAAGTCCTCCATGTGAATCTGTGCTGTGGTAGTAAATAGATATAAACAATTGCCCTTTTTAGATCACTAACTGCCCCTCTCACCCTCCACCCCCCCAGTCTTCAACAGCTTCCGGCGCTTTTGTATATACCCCAATCTGATCCGCAATTTCCAAAACATTGTATGTCAAATGCCCTGCCTGAGGTTTTACTTGTGAATTGTTTAGATTTGAGTACATATTTACAGAAGGAACAGGTAATAGTAAATTGATAACGCATTGACAATCCACTATTATGCTTCTTATAATGTGCAAAATGAGAGCCCAGGGTTTTGCCCCCGCGATACGAAAATAAGCACTGATCTCCTAAAATATGATTCAAGTCTTAGTTTGCCATAAGAATGTTCCAATGTTTGGATACAATATCCCTAATAAGATGGATGTTCTTTTTCTTCTGGAAGGAGTATATGTGAAATCCCCACTGTTGGAAAATTTAACAAATTTCTGATGTTCAAAGGGCTTACCACTCTGATAATCAGTGACATCCCTATTACATTTACGTATTTTTTTGTCCTTGGTTTGTTTTTCAAAGGCCAATAAATCCTTGGTCAATTTATTAAAACAATTGGTATATGCAGGTAATCCTTCAAATTTCTTCATATCATTGCAAACAGACCTAACTTCACCAACATTTTCATCTATCATACGTTCATAATAGCTAGCCAAAATCTGAACAAAAGAAAGGCTTGCTGTTGAGCTTCCTGCCATTCCCTTGTCAGTGTTTCGTCTATCCGACCAACCAAAGGCTATATTTTAACCCTCAATCCCCGAGGGGTAATATTTTTGCTTAAATAAGCCTTAAATAATTTAAGGTGCCAGACATTAGTACATAGGGTTTTCATACCTTTACTCAGTTCTTGAAATAATTGGTTGCAGCCATCAACTGCATCCCTATTTTCCACATCCAAATTGTTTTCCTGATTGAAGGGTACACCAAATACACCAATATCATTCTTGTTGGCACACAGGCCCTGAAGTACTGAATCTAGATCCATGACCACAAGCTTCACAATCACAAGCACATCCAATATATATCCCTACAATAATACCCCAAATCTGTGCACCTCAAAATTAATAGTACAGGGTCAATCTCCAGTATCAGCACACAATGAAAAACACTGACAAAGCTATAATAGGAAAGGAAAATGTTGGTGAATATCAGATGAGCATCAACAAAAATAAAGATGACCTGCCAATATCAAGTTAAAATGCTTCCAAATTCATAAACAGAAAAATAGATAGTGTGAGAGACTAAATATTCCAACAGGGCATCATAGGTTAATTATTAATTATATGTCATGACTGAACTGCCACACCAATGTATACTAAGGCTAAATGTCGATAATAAATATGCTAAATAAAGAAATAATATGAGACCAAAATATATTGCCCTGCAAGCTATAGCTCCTTACAATTTAAATAACAGCCTGATGTATATAATGGATGTGATAAACAATATCCCACAATTAACCACAGTATGGAATATACAAAAGTAAAGTTCTTCTATGAATTTGTTAGGGTTTAGAGGGAGAAAAAGGATAAAAAAATATATATGTTAAAGCACAATCCATTTAAAAATGTGTCCGGCCCTAATATGTGCAGCAAAACTGATTTGTAGTCTAAAGAGAAGGGACCTAAAGTTAGATAAGACACCCACAAAAATAAACCTATCTAAGGAGGTAAAAAACAGTGTGTTGAAAGAATAACAGTATAATCAACAAGAAGAGACTCACTATCTTATATACAGAGCTAACCAGAATGGTTTAATACCTATCATAACATAGGTAAGATGAGAATAGCTGACCAGTTATAATAACAATAGTCCACAACCCACTGCCGTATATGAGATATATTATATCAATCCACCCACGATATAAGCATGAAATAAAACCTTGTTCCCCCCATACAAGCTGAAACTTGCTGGGTGATCATATAATAAGAACAGACAAAAATATTATGTATAAATACAATCCAGATTAAGCAAAATCATGTACAATTATGGTAAATAATTCCCCACCTTTACAAATGAGTAATATAATACCCTACACAAAATGTCTTATAATATCCAACAGAAAGCCATACAGATTCTTATTACAACACAATATCACGTTATGGAGTATGTCAATTTTCATTAAGGAATTACTGTCACTTGCATAAATAAGACATTGACACTACATATGATAGATACGATAGTCTCAAAATGTGGAAAATGACAGTGTTCTTCACATTTGGGTGACTGAATGCTTCCTACTGTTCAAATAGTACAAAAATGTGGGCCACTCAAAAGGCCCTTGTCACATTTAAACAATCTCCACAGAGCGACGTGTTCACAGTTCCAAAAAACCTAAAACAGTCATTAAATACATAGGCGATTAGTGATGGTTGTGATTCCCCAGCCTCGTAGTTGTTGAAAATGGCGGACCTCGCAACGGTATTCACAGTTCCAAAAAACCTGAAACAGTCATTAAATCCACATGCATAGGTGATTAATGATGACTGCTATTCCAACTGTTGTCAATAATAAACCAGCCTAGTAGTTGTTGAAAATGGCGGACCTCAACACACTCAAAAAAGTCGATGTCTTCCACAAAACAGTTTAATTATAAATGCTGCCAACAGCATATGCACTTCTAAAATGCACTTCTAACGTATACGCACACAGTCTCAGACAAACCATATCAGTCCCATAAATCAGCCTAAGTAAAGGCACTTTCATTGTAAACACTATCGCAAAGATGCAAAGGTGAAAAGCGTTTACCTATAGTGTGGCCTGCTGTATTATATTTTGCTGATACAATCCAATCCACCAAACTGTTGCGTAGCCCCAACCTTCACAAACACCAGCAAATCTCCACTGAAATGAAAGTTCTAAAACCAACCCACCATAAACGATATGATGAAACTTCTTGTTGGCCCCTTATTCTTGGATACAAACGGTCAGCAAATATAACAGTCAAAATGATAGTTTCTACCAGAAAAAAAACATATTCTCCAATCCTGCAAAGAGGTCATAAACACAGGAAAAAACATCAGTGGGAGGCAGACTAAGACAAATAGGCTGAATATAATCAGCCAAAGATGCAGAGTGTTCCCAACACACAGGCCAACAGCGAGTGATTCAGCAAATACAAAAACAGAAACCCTCGCACGTACAGCAGGTGCAAACGGCCAAAAAATGTACAGGATCAAGACAAAAAAGCCAGCACCAAGTGTCGTTGCAGAATTAATTCATTAATATTAATTGAACTGCAGGAAATGACATAATAGGAAGTATGGGTACATTAATATATAAACACATGGTTGTGTTAGCATTGTTATTTACTGAGGAAGGCTAGTGTGCCGAAACCGGTACGATGCTACTTTGAAAATAAACAGATTCTGCAACAACACTTGGTGCTGGCTTTTTTGTGGTTATTATATACCCAAAACACCTGAACATATCCCTTTATCAGAAAAAAAGCATCACTCATTCAATAATGCAAAGATTCTTGCTGCCTTACTTAAGCTAAATTATTTTAAGACCTTATGTATCACAGCCTTATATATTTCCCCTGACAATAACATCAGTACAGCAGAGGATACACTATCCTGGGCATTTACCAATATACCCCAGGAAACCATAATCCTTGTGGATCTTTCCATAGACTGGGCCCAAACTGTATCTGTTACCCCCACTGCCAGCATTTACCTGGTTTCTGTCAGTGCATCAATACACTGACAAGATATAATAAGCCTTCCTCTGAAGCCTCTACTCCAGAATGGATTTTCTCAACTAAACCCAATAACATCTATAATTATGGAACACTATCTGACAACCTAAGTGACCACCTGCCCAGTTTTGCAAACAGGCTTATATGCAATCCAGTAAAACATCAAACATGTGTAACCTATCTAATTTTACTTTAAACAATTTAATCTTCACTATCAAGCAATACAATCGGAATATGTTAAAAAAAAGTTTCCTATAGATGAAGCCACCCTCAAATTTAATAATATCTTTACCAACATACTGAACAGATAGACTCATCTCAGAGGAAAAAGAGTTAAACTTAATCCAGCAACATGGCTGTCTAAAAACAGTAGGCTACTAATTGTGCTTAGAAACAAGACCTCAAAAAGTATGGCACACCAGCAAATCCCAGGAAAAACTTCTACACTACAGACAGATAAGACAGATAAGAAATAAAACCAATCATAGTATAAGGCTTGACAAAAGACTGTACTAATTTAATTTACAGTACGCACATCAAAATAATCCTAAAAATGTCTGATCATTGTTCCAAAATCTACTAAATCTAGGCCAAAGCCAACAACTCACTCTCTCGCCAGAAGACCTTTCATCGATATTCACTAATAACTTTAACAAATACTTCCTTCGATCTGTAGCCTTACTTATCAAAGACAATCCCACCATCAAACCAAACCCCACCAACAAAACCCCATGAAAGCTCACATCTCACTCAAAGCTGTCCCTACTGCCACCATAAGAAAATATCTTCTAAAACTAAAAACTACAAGCTCTGCTGCAGACAACCTTCTTCCTGAACTCCTAAAAATTGTAGCTGAGGCTCTTTCATAGCCAGTATCAATACTAATAAGCAGATCCATTCTAGAATCTCATGTCCCAGCCATTTGATAGAAGGCATAGCTACTTCTTGTTCATAAAGGATGACCCTCTGCTGACTACTGTAGTTTCAGGCCAACATCCATCCTATCACCATTATCTAAAATATTAGAAAAGTGCATCCATTCCCAATTAGTTCAATACCTTACCATAAATAATCTCTCTTCCACACATCATGGTTTCTGTCCTACCTATAACACCACTACTGCCCTACTTTACTTTGTTGATATCATTAATAAAAACAGAAATTCCAGAAACCTAGTATCTTCCTTTTTTCTAGACCTGTGCAAAGCATTCAACATGTTTTCTCACCATAAACTATTACTAAAACACTACTTCTTAGGTCTCTTCCCCTTTTCCCTCTCCTAGTTTAACAGCTACCTAATAGATAGATTACAAACTGTCAAATGGCAGCAAGAATACTCATCATCTCTACCCATTACTGCAGGAGTGCAACAAGGTTTCATACTTAGACCCCTCTTGTTTAAAATATTTATAAATGATCTACTCACTGCTTCCAAGCATGTCAATCTTGTACAATATGTAAATGAATCGACACTAATCTGTAGAGCCTCAAACCTAAAAAAAAGTTAAGAAGTTACTCAAGAATCCTTTATGTCCATACAATCTTGGCTAGACAATTCACAACTCTCACTTAGCCCAAAAAATACTACTTTTCACCCTTAAAACATTCTCCCAAAGTAAAACTCTTGTCAGAATCAGTTCATTAAATAACACCCTGATTGAACAGATCCCTAACACCAAACATTTACACCTCCAAACTGTTATTAAAAAAAAAAACACCAACAGCTCGCACTCTTGTATAGAACAAAACCCTGCCTAACAAACAGAACTAGAGTAACCATAGCTAAAGTCTTCCTCCTACCTACCCTACTGTATGATTCTCCACTCTTAACTAACCTACTAATGTCCACACAAACAAAGCTGGAACAATGTTAGAATAAAATAGCTTGCTTTGCTGCAAATCGCCTCTTTCTGCCCTTAAACAACTAAATTGGATTGAACTCCCACATCACTTCCAGTATAGTCAGCTACTACTCGTGCATAATCTAGTATGTTACCTTCATAAGACTCTGTCACTAAATGGCATGCTTCAACACTACCAGTCTACCAAAGCTCTTTGGTTTACAGACAAACTCATCTCTCCATCACTAAAGCCCAAAATGCATCGGGAGCCTCCTTATACTCAATCTCTGCAGCTACCTTCTGTAATGGCCTCCCACATGCTCATAGGTTTCATCAAAACCAGCAGCATTCAAAACACATGTATGGGAACACTTCTCAATATCCCGGTTCTGTAGCTGTACATCTCTAGGGTAAGTATAACATCTTTACTTCTTCTTCTATACCTCTGCTCGCTTCTACTCCGTTACTGTCACTCTGACTTCATCCACCCACCTTCTAACTATGCCTCTCTTGACTCATTTATCAGCAATTTCATTTATGTCTCATAATTAAATCAACCTTTTGCTTTCCACCCTTTGTAAATAACACAGTACTGTGTATTGTGACATCTGTCTTATTGCATAGTTATTTAGCTATATCTGCATATATAGTATATAATTAGCATAAGAGGCTTTACTACTGTATGTATAGTTTCTATCTTATCTGTTTTGAAATTGTAAAATTTATTTTAATTGCGTTCATCATCAATATTGTATTACTTAAAAAAATGTTTTTACTGCACATACTGCAGCTTTTCTCCCTGGGCCTTTACTGAAAATGGGATTTTGTGTCCAGTCAGACTTCCCTAGTCAACAAATGTAAAATAAAATAAATCAATAAAACTACTGCAATTGTTTACCCTGACTAGTTACATTATTTTCTTGAGAAGCACTTGTAGTCTCATGTGATCTAGCCCATGGGTTTGGACAGTACCCAGTCCTCTTTCCCTTCTACGAGTGACTCCTGCTTGAGTCTGGTAAGTCCTAACTAGTGTACAATTGGAGGCGGACACCGATGCTTGGTGTGCCACCATGCTATGTATTAGTATCATCATGGCATCATCCCTACTCTCTGCCATTTTAAAGCAGTGCTGGAAACCCTCGTGCCTACCCTGGATGGCCCTGACCATTTCTAGCTGACATTCTGTGGCAGTGGTCTGAGCCCTAATAATGTCTAAGCTCATTTGCTGCTTAGCAGCCAGTGCTTCTTCTGCTTCCAGGGCTAGCTGTAACAAATGTCTGCACCTGACTTCCCTTTGTAAAGGTGTCACAGTGGAGACTGTTCCCTCTGAATGCCTGCCATCATCCTCAAAGTGTTCATCTGGGTTTGGAGAAACTGGTGTAGAGGTATGAGGGTGTTCCTTCTGCATAAGCATGAGTGTAATGTCAGCATGTGCTTGACTTTGTGGTGCACTGTCACTTCCTGCAAAGTTACTTCCATGTTGTGGCATGTAAGATCCCATCATTAAACTTGGTGATTATGCGTCACTTCTTTCCTCAGGCAGGGTCGTAAAAATAACTATGTTGTCATCATCAATATCACCAACAGCCATTCTGCTGCTGATATCTTCCAAATACATTGGAATAGAGGACCTGTTTGTTTTTTATGCTGACGGTGTAAAAAATGATATTAAAACATTTACTCACAATGAAATAGCATACACTGTGGTATTGCGGGGATGTGGTGGACTCTTATTATGCACACTGCCTTCATTGCCATTCTATACTGATGTAGAATGCCTACCATTAATATAATTGTCATGTGTTTAGTGTAAACATTCATTGTCAGCATTCTGTTCTCTATATGAATATATGTAGCTGTAAACCAACCTTCCTGAGCAGTCAAATGTTGCTGATGCAGATGCTGGTAACAGTCAGTATCCACATCACCTCTGATTATTCCAGTGCCATATCATCTGTGTCATAGTCACCCCCATGGATGGAGAGAAAATATTCCTTATCTGGTGTTAATTGGAGAATTGTTGGAACCCCCCGGTACTGATATCGGCAATTGCATTCTGCCTCGCCTTGCTTGCAGCATATTGTGCCATATAATTTCCCCTTTTCTTGCAATGTGTTACTATGCCATTTCTGCCAGTCAGTGCATTAATATTGAGGACAACTTGATTCCAGGCTTTTGTCTTCTCAACTTATTTGGGGCACCTTTACCAAAACAAACATTTCCCATATGTCCTCCGTGATTTTCCTCATGGCTGAAGCTATACATTCTTGGCCTTGATTCCTTGTTTGCATTATTACTGCATTTAAAAAGGGCCACAGTTATACAGAAAATATTGTTCAATATAATCATCATTCATTATAGACAACACCGACCATGTCTGCCTGCCATCCTACTAAAAACGTAAGGTAACACAAATCCTATAATTATATACATATACAGTCCAGGCAAGTAGAGTTGTGCCATAGCATTAGTTGCAGTGGATTCATATCATTGAAGCAATCATGTTATTAACAGATTCATCCTTCTCGCAGTGCATTCACATCAGTAATGCAATCGTGTTTTTAACAGCTTCATCCTTCCAAGAGTGCATTCACATGATTAAAGCAATCACGTTTTTAACAGATTCATCCTTCTCATGCTACATTCACATCATTAAAGCAATCATGTTTTTAACAGATTCTTCCTTCCCAGAATGCATTGACGTCATTAAAGCAATTACGTTTCTAACAGATTCATCCCTACAGCAGTACATTCACATCATTAAAGCAATCGTGTTTTTAACATATTCGTCCTTCCCAGAGTGCACTGACATCATGAAAGCAATCGTGCTTTTAACAGATTCATCCTTCCAGCATTCCACTCACATCATTAAAGCAATCATGTTTTTAACAGATTCATCCTTCCCACAGTACATTCACATCATTAAAGCAATCATGTTTTTTAACAGATTTATCCATCCTGGAGTGTATTGACATTGTTAAAGCAATCATGTTTTTATCATATTCATCCTTTCCACAGTGCTTTCACATCAGTGAAGAAATCACACGTTTAACAGATTCATCTTTCCCACAGTTCATTCACACCATTAAATCAATTGTGTTTTTACAGAGTCATCCTTCCTGGAGTGCATTCACATAATTAAAACAATCACATTTTTTAACAGATTCATCTTTCCTGCAGTGCAGTCTCATCATTAAAGCAATCACTTTTTTATCAGATTCATCCTTCCCCTAACTCCTTCCACAATCATGTATTCATATCATTCTTCATTCATCAGTGACATCAGAAATTTCTCACTGAAGACAGATGTACATTGAACCAAGAAAACACCATTAGAACTGCAGTACTTTAAAACTTAAGGACTGCATCTTTACCATATGTGCACAATGACACCAAAGTAATGATTTTTCTCAGTGATCATTATTCATTTCCCCTGCTGCTGTACTGAATTCCAACTTACAAATGGTAGTTTTACACTATTCATTAATAGCTATAACATGCACATGATATTAGTAAAAGCAACATTTCTGAAATTTAACTCAATAGTTTTACATATTTCAAGTGTTTCTTATTAAATGATAATATTGGTATTATTTTCTTACTTTTAGAAAGTCTTCAGTTTCCTGCAACATTTGTCACCTATTTCAAATGATAGCAAGTTAATATTGCAGTATTCAACTTTTCCATTTAAATCCATATCCATTTTACATGTTTTGCATGCAAACTAATCTATTTTACATTCATTTCTGCAAATCACAGTAATAAATAAACGTGCAGCCTCTTTTGGATGTAAAGCACTCTTGGGTGCTTATTTATGTGGTCTCAGACTCGTGTGCTGCTGGAGTCTGCAGACATACACAACACATTTACATTAATCTGATTGCATATTATTTTTATACACCATATAAGTAAAATTAGAATGTATTCCTTTAAAAAACATGTATGTGACAACGCATTTTTGGCTAAACCAAACTTGCCAGTGATAATACCACCTGCTCTAATGCCCCTGGTGGTTAACTGGGTTTGTTTATGGAAGTGTCACACTTCAGGGGGAGTGGTTCTAAACCTGTGAACCGCAGATCTGCTCATACTTGCTTCATTCTGGTACTGGCACTTCTAGTTATGGCAGCACCTGTTAAGGCATGAAGCCACACTCCAATATGATCTGATAAGGAGACCAAAATTATGGTCTATCTTCTGTAGGAGTCGTATCTGGATAAGACTGAGGCATGCACTGAAGGTAGTGATTGGAGAAAAAAAATGACATCTGGTAGACGTTAGGTGAATACCTGGAAACCCTGACAGGGATCACCTGCTTCAGCAAGCACTGTTGTCATGGGTACAACAACCTGAGGTTGTACAGACTAGACCAGCTGACTAAGTAGACCAGATAGGGACAAGAATACTAGGTTTCTATAGTAAGTATAAAATTATTTTTTTGGGGGGCTCATTTAACATAGGTGAAAATTAGAAGAACATTAAAAAATTGAAGGCATTTACTAGAAAAAAAATGTGTACCTGCAGAAATGTATAATTTCTTTAAAGTCATTATAATAATGCAAAATAAAACCTATATCTGTATACAGAACTGCATCTGCATAGAAATATTTGTAATGTTAAAATGATAATAATTGTCTCTTTACATACAAATATAAGATATGCATCAGTAAAGTAATAATCTATATATATTATATATATATGTATGCATATATATATATATATATATATATATATATATATATATGTGTGTGTGTGTGTATATATGTATATATATATATATATATATATATATATATATATATATATATATCTATGTAAAACACAGACATACATCGGTATACAACGCCAGAAGTCTAAATCTCAAGATGCAGGCACTTGATGCACTCCTCAGCATGGAGAACATCGACGTCTGTGCAGTAACTGAAACCTGGTTCAAGGCTCCTGAGAGCACCCCAGCGCTACCAGGCTATACCTTGTATCATGCTTTTTGGCCCCAAAACCTGGTCCGAACCACAAAGGGAGGGGGAGTGTCCATGTTCATCAAGGACACCCACACCTCCAGGTTAGTAGCAACACATGAAGCATCAGAGACCATACAGGTGCAACTAACCATAGGCAAAACTGCTATACAACTGGTAGCATGTTACAGACCACCCTCCCAATCTCAAGAACCCCACTCAGCCTTCCTGAAGACATTGGAGGATATGAATGTATCACAAAATACCATCATACTGGGAGACTTCAACTACCCAAACATAGATTGGGTACATTATTCTAGCCCTAATACCCTAGCCCAAAGGTTCCTGGAATTCATAAATTCAAATGCACTGGAACAATTAGTCACCTCTCCCACTAGGGGAGATAATATACTAGACCTGATCATTACAAACATGGGGACAAAATGCTCCACACCGGAAGTATACCCCTCACTAGTGAGATCTGACCACAAACTAATCACCCTGGATATACATATCCCACCTCCACCCCCAGCACAAAAGACCACAGTGAAAAACTTCTCAAAAGCAGACTTCACTCTTCTTAAGACTGAGATGGTTTCCTTTAAGCCCACTGTGCCAGTGGATACCACATCCCACAATGCCGAATCCTTCACAAATGCCTTTTATGGACATCTCCAAGAATGCATGGATCATGCAATCCCAAACAAATCCAAGTACCTCTCCACCAAAGGTAAGCATCCTGTCTGGTGGACCTCAGCCATAAACAAATTGTATAACAAAAGAAGGAAGCTACTGCACGTCAGAGCAAAATCCCATGAAGGGAAGACATCTCTGATCAACATTAGCAGAAAACTACGTTCTCTCATAAAAACATCCAAGGCCAACTTTGAGAGAAAAATCGCTAAAGACACTAAAGATAACCACAAAGCCTTCTTCAGCTATGTTAGAAACCTGGGTGGAAACCCTCAGATATGCTCAGAGCTGGTTCACAACAATAAAAAATACACTGAACCCACAGATATTGCCAACATTCTGGCTGACAGGTTCAGTGCAAATTTCTCCCCTTCTTCACCCCCAAAAGAAGAAATACTTATCCCAGCTGAATGTAATCCCCCTGTCATCTCAGATGTCCAAGTGAGAACCGCCCTAAACAAAGCAAAAAACACAACATCAATGGGACCTGACGGTATCCCGGGTTGCATGTTATGTGAACTCCAAGAGGAGCTAAACCCACACATAAAAATGCTATTTAACCTTAGCCTTACTTCGGGATATGTACCTGAACACTGGCGTACAGCAACAGTGGTCCCACTCCACAAGGGGGGTGCCTCTACAGACCCTGGAAACTACCGCCCCATAAGCTTAACCAGCCTGGTCTGCAAAGCTATGGAAAGAATCATTATGGAACTCATAAACAGAGACATAGGGGACCTACAGACACTTGACCCCACCCAATTCGGCTTTGTAAAGGGAAGATCCTGCCTTTTAAACCTGGTTGACTTTTTTGAAACAGTCACTAGAACCATTGACGAGGGCAAAGCAGTCCATACAGCATACCTTGACTTGGCTAAGGCCTTTGACACAATACCCCACTCAGGTATCATAGATAAGCTCAACAGCTTAAAAGTAAACCCTTATGTCACTAGATGGGTTGCAAACTGGCTAAAGGACAGAACCCATAAAGTTAAAATCGCTGGAGCAATGTCATACTCAAAGCCAGTCACAAGTGGTGTCCCACAGGGATCTGTCCTGGGACCCCTCTTGTTCGGCATTTATTTCTCAGATGTTAAAGCAAACATGGGAGGGCTGTGGCTGACAAAGTTTGCAGATGACTGCAAACTAGGCGCCATAGTTGATACACCAGCAGACACACACATCCTACAAAAGGCCTCACAGAAGCGGACAACTGGTGCCGGAGTCACGGCCTTGAACTAAATGCCAAAAAATGTATAGTCATCCCCTTTGGGAAAAACAAAGTACTCACAAATTATCACATAGACAGCAACCCACTGAGTATGGAAAAAGTAATCAGAGACCTAGGGACCCAAGTCGACAGCGACCTCTCATTTGACACCCACGTTGCCAAAGTGGTTAGAAAAACATTCTACCTTGCACACCTCATCATGAAGGGATTCACATCCAGATCCAAGGATGTCATTGTACCCCTATATTCCTCCCTCATCAGACCCATGATTGAGTACAATGCCCCATTTGGTATGTACCTCACCCAGCATTTGCAACAGCTGGAGAGACCACAAAAGTACCTCACCAAGAGGATCAAGGGTCTCCAACATATGTCTTATTCTGCCAGACTAAAGAAACTTCAGCTCTATTCAGTAGCATACCGCCTGCTCAGAGGTGATCTCTGTCTGACGTACAAGGCCATGTCCAATCAGGATCTGATGGACATGCTCCACCTCAAAAAATCCAAGTCCATCAGGACCACGAGAGCTAAAGACTTAAACCTCGGCACAAGTATGAATAGGACATGCTGGAGGGATAGATTCATAACCCAGAGGCTTCCCATGCTTTGGAACAAGATCCCAGTTCGTATTAGTCAGAGCCCCTCACTAACTCTCTTCAAGAGAAATCTTGATGAGTGGATGGGAGATCGTAAGTTTACCCCAGGGGTCACATCTGTGTCACTGCTAGACAGGAGCACAGTAAACTAATTCTATTATATAAAGGGACCTTCATTGTGTCACTACTAGACAGAGGCACAGTATTCTAAATTTATTCTCTACATTTTTTGTACCATTTCATGGGGTGGCAAAAGCCACATCACTATGGCTAGGCTTACAAATGCCCCAGGGCAGATAGCCTAGTACTATACTATGAAACTATGAAACTATGAGTTGTCTTAAAACTACTTGTTCATGTCTTTAGACAGAAAAAAAGTCTGTTTCTATTTCCATATGTTCATGTGGTATTGCATTAAATTATCAATTACAGTGCATGCAGACAGTTTGTGTAGACCATGAAATATTTCCTACTGCGCTGTATAAGAAAATAATTTATTTTCAGAATTATAAGTTCACATACAACATGGCTGAAATCTGTCAGGCACCACACCCTAGTCAGACTGGAGGTTGGGTGAAGGGTGGTGGGTATTGCAGCAGTGTGAAGAAAATGTCCAGCACATACATAAGTGAGAACTAGTCAATATTATTAACTCTTTATTAGTCATCACCTTATATGCTTAAAATTCTTAAGGATGAAAACTATCAAACACTCACTTTTGAACAGCTTAGGCAATAAAAAATGCCATAACTTACTACATTGTTCAGTGTGTTTGCACATTCTGACTGAACCAAACTCAGCGACTGTTGCATGCAAAGCATAAATATTTAAAAAAAAATTCCACTAAAACTATAGCTTTCATTATAAATGACAGTAAAGGGATGATTATCAAAGTATGACACTTAATATAGCATTATATATTTGAATAAATACATGATATGCAAATAATGTAATTAATGCAGTGATGTAGAAATAAAGATTATATAATTATATGTAAATTGCAGAGATATGTGAAACACAGGTAAACAAGAATTGTTTTATTTCCTATTCTTTACAGTTGAGGTGGAGGTCTGCTATAACAAGCGGCACATGTAGAAACTGATTGGGTCCTTCTGTAAACCTGAATAAAGCAGTGTATATAGTAATTGTGTGTCAACTGATTTCATTTATACATATATATATATATATATATATATATATATATATATATATATATATATATATATATAGGGAAACAATTAATAATATTTCACACAGAATTCGTACAAGCAAGAGTGAGACAGATGTCAATATAGGAACTGCAGCACTTTTGTGTTTAACTGATTTCATTACTGCATATATGATACTTACTGATAGGTATTAGTAACTGAAGGACTAGCTTGCATTAAATATATTACTGCAAGCAACAGTGATACAAGTGCAGCATTGTTGTCTTTAACTGATTTTATAAGCCAGAATTATTAGTAACAAAACCAGATTTGACAAAGATAAAGAAAATTTGGAGCACATATTCTTATAATGAGGTTATCTTCTAACCATAGCACAAATATTAAGTAATCAAGTTGCCACAAGTTGGGGTGGAAAAGTATAATCTGCTCTTGGAAGCTGGTTTAACTACACAAAAGATACTAATGGGAATTACCAGTCCACCTCTGATATTCAAAAATGCAATTCCATTAATGACAATAATACCAATTTTATACAGCTTTGGTATTGACATACAGTATGAGTTATAATCTTCATAAGGGCAGTATAAATAGGAATTAGACAATTTTAGAGCATGTTAGGAGCTATACAACATTGGGGGGAATGAACCACATTTTGTGTATAAAACATGAAAGAATATGAAGAGATTATTTGAATTTACCATTAACAAAATTAAATTATTGGATGGTTATCAAGCTACACACAAATGTGGTAGATGTTTTCAATGTCAGTACCTATCTGAATTGGCACACATTTTGGTTGAGAACAGACAAAATGTAAAAGTGATTTTATGAAATGGCTCCTGTAACTTAGACTAGTTTATATTACCAGCTGCTCTTCTTGTCCCACCTTTTATATTAGTAAGACTGAGATTTTTTTTAAGAAATGTTTATATGTGCACTACTTCAATATAGCAAAAGCAAACGAGAATAGTGCTCTATACAAACACATTAATACATGTATTAGTTATAAAAAGTTTTTATTTGGCATCCTTGAGATTGTTTCTAAAGATCCAAGAGGAGGAGCATGGGAATCCAAAACTGAATATAAGGAATTTGCTGGCAGTTTCGGCTGAATGCTACTTACATTCCAGGCATAAATGAACCTTTATCCATTAATGCTGTACTGAAGTTGAGGGCTGCCAAATTATAAATATTTTTAAACTATATTTGTTTTACAGGTTATATAATATCACATCTGTGTACTAAATTTGTATATTAGCATCTTAACTTTTAAGATTTAAGATTATTTATTCTTTTGAATTTAATGTAAAATGTCATCTTTTTTAGTATAATGCTTTATAAAAATAATATGGTATTAAATGTCTATCATTGAATTATGAAATGTGTATCATGTGACCTTCAAGCAGGGATATTTAAGTGAGCACTTCATGACTTCTATAGTTCTGATAAAGTTCCTTTGTGTTTTATAGTGAGACAAAAGTGCATTGTTTGTTGATTAATTTGTGCTCATTTGTTGGATTAAAGAGAACCCTTATAGCTTTACATTCTCATACATCATCTTTGGCTATCCTGGAGTCCTTGAAGGTCGTGCTGGAAAATATTTTACTTTGGATATTAGTTTGTGAAAATTTTCAGTTCCTGCTTTGGTTTTTGATTTTATAACTTGCAAGTATTTATGTTGGGTGTTCTTATTGTAGTATTGCAAACAAATGCATATCAGGCAAACATTTAATCATTACGTTTCTATAGTAGACTGCAAAATGCAAACTCACCATGATATCAAACACTGTCCTGTCAAGTGACATCAGCACTTCCCATAATATTTCATCCCAAAATATGCATAAGAATTTCCTGTACATTTTTAAATAAAAGTATGTATAAACACTTCCCATAAATTCTCTTTTATGTCAATAAAAAATTATAAAATAAAAATTATTTAAACTGAGAATCTGAATACTATGTAGCTTTATGTGTGATTGTCTCTCCCCATTTTTTCTTTGCTTTTTTATTTTTATTTTGCATTCCTTTGACCTTTATTATTTTATTTCTCTCCCATTTATGTTATTTTGTTATACCTTTAAAATCCATTGGAGTGACCCAGGCATGTACCTCCCCAAATTAGGGTTTGTTTGACCTCTGCCCACCCAGGGAAGTCCTCACAGGTTCAGGGCAGTGGCAGTGGTCCTGAAGGCATGGCATTTGGCAGCCTGGCAAGTCTTACAGAACAAGGGCTTCAGGACTTGGTTGAAGATGTGCTGGAAGAGGTAGGTATTTAAAGGATTCAGGCAGTTGAAGCTTCACTACAGTGTGTTGAAGACACACTCTCCCAGTTGGTGCCAACCACTGCACTCCCGCGGTTATCCACTGTCCCACCATCTGGCAGTGGAAATATTTGGTGCTGTGTGGGCTCTAACTCCTGCAGGTGATTCAGCTCTTCTTCCCTTAGCCTTTCACTTGCACCCTCTTACCTTTTTCCTATCCACGTTGTTAAATCTAAAGTACGGTTCATCAAACCATACTTTCGCAAACTCACGTCCGCGAAAGTGCATTCCATCAAAAATGCACTTTCGTGGAATAAATAACTACAAAGTAAATAAAACAAACACACTACAAAGTATTATGGAGGGGGCAAGCCCCCCCTGCACCCCCACACACCCCTACTTTAATATTCTCACTCCGAGATTGTACTATAGTGGGGAAAAGTGAATATTGCCTTATCCCTACTGTAGTACAATCTCAACAAGAGTTTCCTTAGTCATACATCAACAGTATATGTTGATCTACAACTAGTGGTACATGCAAACAGCATGTTTTTTTGTTTTGTTTTCTTTAAAAGTGGATGTTCGACGAAATGCACTTTCGCTAAAGTAATTAAAGTAATTTTGACAATGTACAGTTCGATGAACCGTATTGTCGACAAAACAATTCAAACCCATATATATGTATGTATATATATATATATATATATATATATATATATATATATATATATATATATATATATATATATATATATATATGGGATCCGTACAGATCCCCAAAGACAAAATCACCGAAACTAATTTTGGTTTGGCATACTTGCGCGAAAGTGCTTTTCACCGAAGAAGCACTTTCGTGTAAGTATGCCTGTTTGCAAGATACTATGGTGTGGATAAGGGAACATTCCCATTTCCTCACTGTAGTGTGGTCTCGGAGTGAGAATATTAAAGTAGGGAGGGTGTGGGGTGTGCAGGGGGGCAAAGCCCACCTGCATAAACGTAGATTTCTTTCTTTTTTTATTTTTTTAACATATATTAACGAAAGCGCTTTTTCGGTGAAAGCACTTTTGTTAATATATGTTCAATGATTATGGATTTGGGACTTTGCACATTCATGCATAAGTCCTAGATCCATATATATATATATATATATATATATATATATATATATATATATATATATATATATATATAAAATGAAAATGGGGAGGTCTATCCCCTGACAAAAATAAATAGTGTGCCCTCCACTCCCAGTTCCTCAAGCACAATCCTCTAGATGTTTTTCTTCCATGTCCCTCTCTTTGTTGTGTTTCCCCTTTTTCAAGCTTTCACATATCCCATTTTCTAATATTTAATGAAACTATCAGGGTGCCCACATAAGAATACCCCCCCATATAAAGGATATTAAATCCCTTTACTTTTTAAAAATATTACTATTAAAAGTTGCACAGTTTGTCTTCAGTGTTTTAAATTTGACTGTACATAGCTGTGACTGTCCCTAATATCTAAATAAATCTGAAATAATACAAAGTAATATGAAGCTTAAAGTTATCATGTAATCTTTCATATCTACTTAACCCTTGACTCTTGATACTTTATGCTTTTGCCATAAGTAGGTGTGTTTTTCAAAATGCCTTCACTTTTCCTTATTTATTGCTAATTCCCTGTTCTTAACTTATATGCATATGAATGTACTGGTGCATCTATCTAACAGCTACATACCTGTGAACTAATGGACTATGAATACCACCCAGACCATCATTATTTAAATGCTTATGGCCAGCATGATGGTAAATCTTAAAGTTAAAGGGCTAGAGGTCAAAGCTGATCAATCCTGTTTTTATTTATAATCCTTCTACTGTAGAACCATTATTGAGGGGGTGGTTGTTATTAATGTAAAGTCTCTTCCTTCCAAATAGTAATTTAGGGATTCAAGGCCTATTTTATGGCAAAAAATACTCTCTCACAATAGTTGAGTAATGTATCTCAGTATTGTTGAGGTTTCTATTTATGTAACAGATGTGATACTACCCTCCATCAATAATCTTTGACAAGTACTTGGCTTGGTTAGCAGTCAATCCATCAGATGAAGTCTCCTATGAGCAATGAAAGCACTCAATAAATTACATTTTTATCCACATTAAAACTCCTTTTGTGTTATTTTTTTTTATGGTTACCAGTGTCACTTTATAATGCTTCACAATTTACTTTGGTCATTTAGCAGTCGATCCATTTTCATAAAAGGAATCAAATATTACTTAAACATTAGGGAGATGCCCCCACCCTCAGATAAAAATGCTATCTATTCCAGGTAGGGTGATAAATATCTGGTAAGGGGTCTAATAATTTTGTCCATCAGGTTCAGGAATATTGCAGGTGCTCTGTGGAACCCAAACAATAGTGTTCACTATTGAAATAGTCCATCTGATGAGGAAAGAATATTTTTTTCCTTGGCTTGTGGGTCAATCAAAATTTGCCAGTAGACTTCAGTTACGTCCATAGTGGAAAGAAACCTATCATTTCCAATTTTTCAATTAGTTTGCTCAATCAGAGAATAGAATTTGAATTAAATTTATTAAAGAAAGTCAGTCTTCTGAAGTCATTACAAAATATGACGGAACCTTCTGTTATGGGTAATGGTGTGATAATACTATTTTGAACACTTTGAAATCATTCTATGATCCCCTGTATAAGGATTTTCTGTACCTCTTCCTTAAATGCTTGAAACTGAGATGCTATTATTTGGTATAGCATAAGGCAAAGGGCGGGGTGTGTTCATAAAGTTTGTCCACAAAGTATACACTATCCCACGGATTCAATAAACTCCATGTAGGAATAGTGGTATTCCTACAAGGAGTGAATGGTGTTCATGTCTGCATCCCCCTCTCAGCAGTACGCCTTTCAAACTATTGAAGACATGCTACTGAGATGGATCTGTGGACACGAACACTGAATGACTGCAGGGGGCATGTTGCAGTAGTGCTTGCAGATCCGTAACAAACCCTCTGCATTGTCAAAGTGTCATATGGCACTTTACAATGCTTTCAGTGTTCGCAGACACTGAAAGCAGGATTTGTGAATGGAATGCAATGCAGCAGGTGTGTGACAGGAACTGTAACACACCCCCTGCATTGTCAATGTGCCGTACAGCACCTTACAGTAAAATTGTGTCCTCAGACACAGACCTCAACCTCCTCCAGCAAGACATCTGGATAAAGCCAAGAAATAAACGTAGGACAAAAGTCCAAAAATAGGGGAAATTACTAAAATATTGCTCAGACAGACTTAAAAAGTTGATAGAATGACATGTTGTGCATTACCAAATATTGATTATTAGTAGTAGTAATATATCTAATTAAGTGTTTGTATTCAGTTTTTTTCCCCATTATAAGTGAAGCTTAAGTGTAGATGAGCGAGTTTGCGTATTGCGGTGCTTTGTGCAGCATTGCTTAAACATCTTACAGGAGCTAAATACAAATGTATAGCTGAAATTTTCAATGGTGATTTAACGTAGTGGTTAGAGTTCCAGCTTTGTGTGCAGTAGTTCACAGTTCGAGTACCAAGATAGGCTGTTAATTTTTGCACGGGAAAGCATTGGTAAAATTTTTTTTTTAAATTATGTAGTAATTGATATTTGTTAACCGGGGTAGTGTAGCTGGTACAAAATTACAGTGTCAGCAGATATATGATGGGAAATCCCCCATGTAAACAAAAGTGTCCAATACAGCGCAGTCACACCCCAAGGTAATGTAATCCAAGCACATAGGAGTATGTCATGTAAACTAAAACATATACCTCTAATGATATGTCACTAATGAATAATTAATGTCCAGTTTGTAAATATTTTCTGATATGAAAACTGACCAATGCTTAGCAGTGATTTGCTGATTTGAGCAGTGCTAAGAAGCATAATTGTAAGCTGCATTCATCCCAGCTAAGTGGACTTCTACACCGCTAAGCACTGCTCAGCATTTGTCCCTTTAAGCACTGCTCAACTCAGCTTAGCAGGTTTGCACACCACTGAGCTGAGCTCAGCATTCTCAAAATTGTCCAATGACGACAAAGGGCAGGAATATGGACTTATTTAAACTGCAAAGGTGGGAATATAGCCAGAAGCTGTTGTAGTTTGATCACTGCAGGAGCTATGTCTGGAGTTGGAGAGGGAGAGCGCTTTTGGGTGCAGTGCTGGGGCATTCTGGAGTCCAGGGTCATGGCTGGGCTCCTTGTGCAACACCATGATGAAAGACTCCTGCAGGGCCAGTATCAGGGCTCCCAATACAAATGTGATGCCTGGGACCATCTGGCACATGACCTCACCAGTGCCACTGGAATCCCCCAAACTGGTGAGCAGGTATGACATCACTATGCTGACCTAAAGTGGAGGAAGGGGTAGCTCTTGGCCCAATGGATCCAAGATGCTCAAGACAGCAATGCCCCAATAGTTTGTAAGTATTTCAGCCATAGCTGTACCAAATTCTAGCCTGAGTATGTGATAGACAGGTATGCATAATGGTTGTTTTCTTCCCCTACAGCTGCAGAGTTGGGAGCTAGCAATGTGGAGGTCCATGTGGACAGACTGATGAGGCTGCACAGAGAGTGTGCTGAGTACAGATCTATTTTGCAGTATATAGTGCAATAACTAAGAAAGAGTACATTGTTTACTGTCAGTAGGTATAGTGTGTTCTGAGCGTAATGAATAAATAAAGTTTGTCAGACCAATATTGATATACAGGATATGCAGTACTATTGAATGTAGAATCTGAACTGTAATAAAGCACTGTGTCATGTTACTCAATTAAAGATTTATACCACAAACTGTTGTGTTTAATCTGGTATGTTGTTGAAGAAATAGAGTGTGTACAGGTGCTTCACAGGAAATATGGCTTTGACAACATGCATTGACTGATGTTCTGATAACCAGCTGTTATGCAAAACTATAGATTGTGGAGCTGTAAGACAAGATATAAATATTTCCTGCACTGAGATCTGAACATTGAATAGTAATGTGTAATGTATTATAGTGTGTCCCCTGCAGCATTGCCTCATGTTAACCTTTGAATTCCAGATCTTATTATGTCAAAAGCTTAATACACAGTACACTCTCTGTCATGCATGAATCTGAGGCATGTATGTTCAACTGTCACCTCAGTCTTTGGTGACACTACACTTAGATTACAAGGTCAGAATGTCTACTCAAGAGAGTATTAGGCAGAATTCAGTCAAGCAAGAGACAGCAGTTCTTCAATAGCTCATTCTGATGAGAAATAGATCTGTCATCCATTTTTGCACACTAAGACCACGGTTTGATTCCAGGGAGTGGTACTAAGATGTGTGAATATTTACATTCAAGTAATCTTGAATTTTTGTAGAAGCAGTCAGGTAGTGTTAACAGATATGTTCTCCATAGGTCTTACAGGTAAAGAAATGTTTGTAGTAGCTGTATGAAGGGTATACTAATAAGCTGTGTACAACTGTTCAACTGTCCAACACCATGCTTACAGATGACAGCTGGATAGGTGCATACACCATACACTCTTCCCGGTACAAGTCTTTCAAGTGTCATGCTGTCACAGCTAGTGGTCACGGATGCCAATTACCTTGGACACAGATATGAATCCAGGTGAAATATGCCATTAGCACACTCACACATCATTGCAGGGTACACCTTCGTCATCATATATGTAACCCTGATGTGTACGAGTCCCTTCTAGTCATGTAACCAGAGTTGTCAGTTTGCCCCATACCATTCCAGGTTGATAGTTTAACAGTTATGTATGTGCTACAGAAGCTATGGGCCATAGGTAGATGTAAAGTGAGTGCAGACCTGTAGAGTATTGAGCAGTACTGTTGTGAAAAACAGAAGCCTATACAGTTCTTAATGGACTTTGTTACTCTCCTCCATCCCTTAACTGCATCAATAATTATTATTCATATACTATGGGTATGTTGTTCTCAAAACCTAATGTTGGGACTTGTGTTCTATTATTGTCCATATATTTAATTGGTTGCATGTTAACATACTTTGTTCAAATACCATTGTTGGTGACCTGTTGCCATAAATGTAACTGACATGCTGTTGCAATGCTGACTGTTATTCCATTTATGCATGTGTTCTGTTTGCTATGCAATTGTTTCACTTCTATTGTTCTGGGTTAATTGGAACACCCATGCATGCTGTTATAACTAATCTTGAAATGTTTTGTTCATGACTAACCAATACATTTTGAAAAACCTCAACACCATAGCACGTTTGGGAAGTCAGATTCCAGCGGAACCACTGTCCCACCTCATCTAGCCGCAGCACTGGGCTCTAGCATGTCTGGGACCCAGGCCGGAACTGCCTCCTCCGCTGATCCTGCACCACCCTCAGGTGGACCAGGGATGGGATGGGGCATGGGAACCTGTCACCCACAACACCTTCTTGAGGTAGGAGCACAGGTGTCATCCAGGCAGAAGGCAAGGATGGACTCCTTGGCTGAGGGATGGCAGACTGGCACACCTCAAGGGGAAGCCTGCCCTTCTTGATGTCCAGTCCCAGCACAGCCACCTTCAGGGCTATGAAGGGGCAGTGGTGACTGCCCATGGGTGGGGACCTCAGTCCCACTCTTTCCATCTAAAGGCTCATGGGCCTCTGATTCCCAACCACCCTACGCGTCCAATGTATTTACACCCCTCTTGAGTCATACACTGCCCATGTCTCCTGTCTTGTCTGTCTACAAAAGCAATCTATCCTACCAAACTTACCTCCCCAAATGTACCTACAACCTTTCCCCAACATCCCACTCTCACTTTAAAAAAAAATAGAAGGCATCTGCCCCCCCCCCAAAAAAAATATCACTTCCCACACATAGTTCTCCATTTCACCCCAAAGTACACTGATGTCAATCAATTTATCCCTGAATTACTCAAGCAATTTATGTCTCCCACACCCCTCCCTGTGTGGTGTGAGGCATTAAATTCCAAATTGCCCACATCATTTGCAACAGTTGCTGCAGAAGAAATGGAGAGATATGGCCCTTTCCTACACCCATTCTGCACATCCCTAGCTGCCTTTCACATTATTTTTCCCCTGCATGCCCCCCATTTCACCACTTTTTTTTCTTTTCTGAAACTACTGCAGGTTTAAGTGGAGCCAGCAGGACTAAGCACCTCTTGGCATCACACAACCCTGCTTTAATCACTGCAACTCATTCAGCCTCTATTCTTGCCAGAAACATAGCAACCAGCCCTGGCAGGTCTTGAACTCAGGACCCTATGCACTATAGTCAGAGCAATGTACCACTACACCACATGAGCTGTGGGAATTTAGAATGCTTTTTCAAGCATATCATGCATTAAAGTCATGTAATATTAGGGTAAAAAACATAGTGCTACCAAGTCTCAAACTCAAGACCATATAGATGAGGGTCAGAGCAATATACCACTATGCCATATGATCTATGGGAGTTTGTGATTCTTTTTCAAATATATCATACATTACAGTCATTTAGCAGTAGGGAAAACAGATATCACTGTCAACTCTTAAATCCAGGACCATCTACAGTAGAGTCAGAGCAATGTACCACTACCCAAATCAGTTCTGAGAATCTATTGATGCACATACCTCTCAACCTCTTAGTGCAAGAAACTGGATGAACACTGACAAAATGGGGGACAGAGGCCCAACAATAGGCACATATTTTACATAGTGCAGTTATACTTATCAGAAAGTTCCTAGAATGACATGGCTTGTTTTAGCATACATATTCTGAAGGATTCAAAGTCTGTAACTAAAACCCCTGTCATTATTTAGTGCCATCAGACCTCAGATTATCCCAGTTATCTGCCAGAAAACAACAAATAATCTGAGGAATAGACCAAAAATATGAGCACAAACTCTGGACATTCTGTGAAAATATGTATAGTTTTTTGTATGCTGATGCATCTGTAAAGTAATTTGGCAGTACAGGGATATACCTTTAGGGTGAAAAACATCACTGTCAAATTATGAACACAGAACCATTTGAACTGCAGTCAGGGCAACATACCAGTAGGCCAACTGACCTCTTGAGTACAGCAACTGAGTTATATGAACACATCCTGATAGCCAGTCACACAATAATCTGACATATGGTGGCCAAAATCACAGTATACATGGGTCTCTGACACAGATACAGAACCAGTAAACAGAACAATAAAAGCTGCAAGTGTCACATGTGACTGTACAGATTTCCAGAGAATGTCCAGGGTTATGGCTCATATTTAGGGCCTGTTCCTCATAACAGCTGTGGTATTCTGCTAAATCACTGGGATGATATCAGGATGGAGGTCACGAAATAGTAATACACATTGAGTGTCAAGACTTCAAATCCCTCAGAAACTGAATGCCAAAACACGGTTACTCTAGCAATTCTCTAAGGTTATGACACCAATATTTCTAATCCCTCCCTCTCTGTGAACGTTTTTCCACATGTTTTCTTGTGCTGTGTCCACATTTCCTGTGCTAAGAGGTTGAGAGGTATGCAGACATAGCATGCAAAACTGTGGACACAACACATCAATCCAAACAGTGGACAGCATTTCCACCTACCCTCTGTGATGCTGTAGCTCTCACACCTCCCTATTGTCCTCCTCACAGGCCAGGAAAAGGGGCAAGACTCACATGAAGGCCTTAATTATAGCACTGTGTTGCTATGACATTGGCTAATAGGAAGGCAACCCAGCTGTTCTGGATGAAATTAGCAAATGGGAGTAACAGATTGGTGCACAGGCCATCACCTCTTCATGAGCATTACCGACAAAATGTAAGCTGATGCCTATGCTAAACAGGTCTGATACTTTTGTCAAGAAAGCAGACGGTGACTATTCACAACATCTTTTGTGGATTTATTATGAAGAAGGGGTACAGCACTATACCAGGTATGTCAAACAATTAAGTATGTAATGGAAAGCAGATGGGGGGAAGCAGTCATGGGAAATAAGAATGTAAACAATAGCTCTCAACAACACTTCCAGGACTGTCATGTTGCATGTTATTCTGCTCCCCAGCACCTACAGCCATCTCTGATGGCTATGTCTGCAGCATACCCCTGAACTGTACAGGGTTTTGCAGAATGCCCTGACATTTTCCTCACAATTTTGCCTGTGTTTTCCATAAAAGTTTGTTTTTCTGGCAAATTAGTGGCACATCATGAAGGACTGCAGTCAGAAAATAATGACGTCTGGTACTCCAGATGTCAGACACCTGTGAGTAGGCCCTACACCACATATACACCGCTCTGTCTTATTGTGTACCTCAGATGTTTCTGGAATTTCCACATGCACCTGTAGTACCACTCACCTATTTACCAGATGTAGGCTGGATGACCTGGTACTGTAACATTGCCCATGGAGGGCACCCAGCAGTCGATGGGAGTGATGTGTGTGGGCACATAACACCACAGTCTGTCACAGCAGTCAGGACATTTATGGTAGTCATGCTACCATCTCAGGTTACTAGGCTATGAGCCATGAGCAGCCATATGCCTAGGCCACAAGTTAGCCCATGTGTATGCAAGGTAGCACCTGATGTCCCCATCCAACAGGGACACAGGTGGTATCCCAAGGGTGTTTGTGCTGTTAACCATCCATTTCACCAGGTTACACCTGCAAAGGTGTTGGTAGCTTCCCTGCCTGCTGTGGACATGGTGCCCATTCCATTGCAGGGTGAGTGTGTGTTACACACATGTGAGCTGCCAACAAGGCTAGTCTAGGTCACCTACCAGGTTGAGGGTGTGTGTGCGTGTGTGTGTGTGTGTGTGTTAACACAGTGGAGCATGACCTGCACTCATGCAGGCAGCAGTCCCAGAAATCTGGAGACCGTGATTTCCTCTCACACCACAGCGAGGTCACTCTTGAGGAGTATGTATGACACTGGGTAGAGCGTTGGCCTTATTGCCTATAGGTGTATGGTAAATGTTTGATGGCCTGGTATTCCCTGGTGGGGAACCTCCATGATGTCCCCAGCTGCAGCATGTGCTGTGTGATTTGACTGATGAATGATGGATTATGAACATTAATGGTCCTCAGTGGGGGGAACATGACACAACAGGATAAGGGGGCAATGCATGCTATAATGGTGGTATGTTCACAATACTCACACACATACTGCACTGATAGATGGCAGGGATATAATGTGGGGTGTTAGCAGTGGATAGTGTTAGCAAATGTGGATGTCTATTGACTGTACATGATAGTAGGCAATGTATGCCATTCTGTGATGTGTTTCTTGCTCATGTTTTCCATGTGGGATGTATTGTATATGTCACCCACCATGCACAGACGCTGAGACGGTGGTGATCTTGGAGTCCCTGAAACTACATCACAGGGTATTGTTGGGGAGAAGCCTGCAGCAACAATGAACTGCCCCATGGGCAGAACTAGTGGGGGACCATCAACATTAGTCACTGTGGGAGGGGTTATGAACAGATCCAACACTGTGCCACAGACATCATACAAAATGCATGGCAAAGGGCTGCAGCTGTGCCCAGGATCATGCTGGCACTGGTGGAAGGCCTGCTACAGAAGCACTACTGAAACCAACAGAGGAGTTCCTCACCAACCTTGGTGGAGCCACTGCTTCCCAGGCAGTAATCCCCACATTTGTCATGGAGGCTGGTGGCACAGAGTCAACAGCCGAGAAGCATACATGTAAAGCCCCAGTGGTCAACATGTCAATTCGGTAGCATTCATAGTGGCAGCCTTTGCATGCCTGGAAGCATATGTCAGGTGAAACTGCATTTGTGGGTGGGGTTCTGTAATGCACACAAGTGCACACCTATTGTGAATGTCACTGATTTGGGTAGTATCACAGCTTGTTCTGTACATGCTCATAAATGCACATATTATCCTCTACCAATGCCACATGTGTGTGTGTATGTGTGTGTGTGTGTGTGTGTGTGTGTGTGTGTGTGTGTGTGTGTGTGTGTGTGTGTGTGTGTGTGTGTGTTTTGAGGGACATGGCTGCTCTGTGTGGGAGTTAACACAGACTTTACAGATTCAGTAGATGTCTGCCTAGGTGCATAGCAGACTGGTCATGCTGCTAATGTATTGTTTTACTGACTGACAACTATTAGGAGGTAATGTCCACCTTTTGGCTGGATGCGGTCCCTTCACCTATATGGTGAACCACATACAAGCAATTCATGATGACTGCCAATACTTGATGCCTGAATGCAACTATGTTGCAATCCTGGGTACCCAGGCCTGTCATTGCAGTCTTTGTGTTTATGGGGTTGGTGCTGATGTGAGACATAGTGGGGACATGTACTTGCTGTATGGCATGCTGACACTGTTGTCTGCATACAGCTTGAGGCTGGGACCTTGAGAGTATTCCATACCCACTGTATGGCTCATTGCAGTGTGTTAACAGCAGTTTGTGGTTCAATGACAGAGTGCAAAATACTTACAGTTCCCACAGCCTTAGGGTGCATCTGTATGTGGGTGGAGCCAATTACCATTCATGCCTATATACTTGTGGGTTATTGGGAGCACCAGGTAGTCACAGGGCCTTCACATGTTGACATATTGCACACACATAAGTGACAATGAATGGCTTTGTGTCATTATCAAATGTGGGGTGTGGGACATGACCTGTAGTAACGTGACAATTGGCAAGACATACCATGGCCATGGCAAGTGCAGCACACAGATCTTCCTCTGGTTTGCTACTATGACACCTTCTATGTGTGACATTACCTTAGCTTACACTATTTGCGATAATGTTGAGGTGCTTCTGCTGTGCAATAACTGCTCTAGGCAATCAGTACAGGACCCTATAACCTTTTTGTTGTCCTACACTCTTGGGACCTCTTTACTGTTTCAGTTGTTGCCACAAGTCACACCTTGCCAAACATGGACTGCAACCTGCAGGGTGCTACAGATGGTAGCCATACCTGTGACCTTTGCATATGTCTGCAGATTGTCCTGATGTCTGACACATACTTTCTTTCCATCTGTCATAAAGTGTGGTTTCTGGGTGAACTGTGGGAAAAGCATGGCAGACTAACATTGCAGATTGATGACAGCTATTGTTATGTAATGACACATGCACTTTGGAAAGTGCATTCACATGCACAACCTGTTCTGGTATCTACTTTCCATGCATGTCACAGCAATATGTGAAGGCTGTGCTCAATGCTTGGTATTTGCCCCATTTTTCCATATGGATTTAACCAGATGTCTTTCTACACAGTTTTCAAGAGATACGCTAGTGGTCATAACACAGGTAGACTGCTGTAAGGGAATGTATATACACACACACACACCCACACACACACACACACACACACACACACACACACACACACACACACACACACACACACACACACACACACACACACACACACACACACACACACACACACACACACACACACGCACACACGCACACACACACACACACACACACGACCTGTCCTTGCTGATAGCAGAACCTGAATCTGCCTAGCTGTACAAATGATACTGCTGTATAAATAACACAAACACCACATAGCTATTATAGTGTTGCAGTGTCTGTAACTACTATTCAAGTGGGTTGCAATTGCAAGGGCTGTTAAGATTGCCAATGGTGGGATCACAGGCCCTTAACATGGTATAGCCATCTAAAACACAGAAACACAGCTGCATGGGGACATGCATTGAAACACATGCACACAGAGTTGACACTTTTTCTATTATATTACCTGCCACTGTAGTTATGTACAATACAGACTGATATGACTATTGCATACACCACAGTGGTGTTGTGTTAGCAAATGTGTGACTGTGTTTGTAATGTGGATGCCATCAACTGGCTCTTTAAAGAAATGTCATGAGGAGGGGGTCAACAGGCCTTAAAATGGTATAACCAACACACACAACAGCCACAGGGGAAATGCTTCACAGACAAACACACACAGTAGTATAGTAGGTTGCATTGAAATTAAAACACCTACTTATCTACATGTATGTACTATAGTGCTGCCTTATATCACACATGCCACAATGCTTATAGGCCAATTTGTCCAAAGGTACATTTAAGGTGAATGACTTCAGCAGCCCTTGTAAAGTAGGGCAATGAGACGTGTACTGGGTGGAGCAGGCCTCAAAATGGTATAACCAACACACACGGAATATGGCTTGCACCCACACACATGCAGTATCACAGCTGTCAGTACTGAGATTAGAACACATACCAATCCAGTTATTTGTACTACAGTACTACGTAGTTACTGCACACACCATGGAGCTTACAAGGATAATGAGTGTCCAAAGGTACATCTAAGGTCAATGACATCAGCAGGTCTTCTAAAGTAGGGCAATGGGAAGTGTACTGGGTGGAACAGGCCTCAAAATGGTATAACCAACACACACACAGTATCACAGTTGTCAGTATTGAGATTAGAAGCCCTACCTATCAAATTATTTGTACTACAGTGTTATGCAGTTATCACATGCACCACAGAGCTTATAGGGATGAGCAGTGTCCAAAGGTACATCTAAGGTGAATGATGTTAGCAGGTCTTCTAAAGTAGGGCAATGGGAAGTGTACTGGGTGGGAAAGGCTTCAACCTACACACACCACACACTGAGACAGGACTGGAGACTTACTCTACATATCTAGTTATTTGCACTACAGTGTTACGCAGTTATCACACATGCCATGGAGCTTATAGGGTTGAAGAGTGTTGAAAGGTGCATCTAAAGTGAATGACATCTGCAGGTCTTCTAAACTAGGGCAATGGGAAGTGTACTGGGTGGAAAAAAACTACTACAAACTTTCCTAACAACAACACACACAACACACACACACACACACACACACACACACACACACACACACACTTGCCAGGACTGAGATTAGATCCCCTACCTATCTAGCTATTTGTACTAGAGTGGTATACAGTTGTCACACAAACCCTGGTGCTTATAGACTGGGCACTGTCCAAAGATACATCTAAGGTGAATGACATCAGCAGATCTTCTAAAGTAGAGCAATGGGAAGTATACTGGGGGGAAGGCTTCAAAATACTTTCACCTACAAACACACACACTTACCAGGACTAAGATTAGAACCCTACCTATCTAGTTATTGTAGTACAGTGTTACACAGTTATTGCATGTGCCACAAAGCTTATAGGGCTGAGCAGTCTCCACAGGTACATCTAAGGTAAATGATGTCAGGAGGTTTTCTAAAGTAGGGCAATGGGAAGTGTACTGGGTGGAAAAGGCTTCAAAATACTTTCACCTACAAACACACTTACATTTGCCAGGACTGAGATTACAACCCCTACCTATCTAGTTATTTGTACTATAGTGTTATGCAATTATCGTACATGCCACAAAGCTTATAGGGCTGACAAGTGTCCAAAGGTAATTCTAAGGTGAATTACATCAACAGATCTTGTAAGGTAGGGCAATGGGAAGTGTACTGAGTGGGAAAGGCCTCACAATACTTTAACCTATACACACACACACACACACACACACACACACACACACACACACACACACACACACACAAAGGCAGGAGATGTGATATTACACCCCCTACTTTAGTACTATTACACAATGTAGCGCACCTTCATGCTGGCACATGTGACTGGTTACAACTGGTATACAATTGTCCACAGCAGGACCTCATTCTATATCTTTCAGGGCATCCCTGTCTATGACTCACTCTCTGTCTGTGTCTCCCTAACTCTCTCTCTCTCTCTATCACTTTGTCTGTCTCTCTCTTCCCCATGTCTATGTGTGTATATGCTTGAAATATTGTTATATTTTTGCCTATATATATATATATATATATATATATATGTGTGTGTGTGTGTGTGTGTGTGTGTGTGTGTGTGTATCACACACAACAGATGCAAATATATCACATAGGGGCCACCTACAGTGTGGGTAGAAACAGTTAAGGTGTATATAGCTGTCTGTATGCAAATACATATATGCACAATACAGTTATATAGTCTAATGTGGGTTTAGACATTGGCTGTATTTCTTTAAGTGTAGGAGCATGCCTAGTATAACTTTCTATAGTAAGAGTGGGACTCCATTCCAGAGATAGTTGTACTCCAATTCAGGGTTTTGTGTGCTACAGCCATACCCCTCAACCTGTTAGTGCAAGAAATCTGGGGATAGCCTGCCAAAATGGGGGGACAATGGCCCAAACATTGGGAGATACTGTAAATATTGCTCTTATAAAGGTAGAAAGTTGCTAGAGTAACAGGATTTCTTTTAGCAGACATTTTCTGACATATATGATGTCTGACACTGAAATGTATTGTGTCATTACTTACTGATAGAAATCCTGAGATCATTATAGTGATTTACCTGAGAAATACAAGCTGTATGATGCACAGACCAAAATTATGAGACAAACTATAGACATTCTTGCCCAATCTGGCCATTTGAGAGCTGTGGTTACAGCCGGTTGGCTGATGAAGCTGTGTAAACAGTCCAGCTCTTCAGTGATATACTGGCTGGGGATCTCCTGCTTGTGTGGTATTCTTAACTGAAAAGTCATATCCTGGTGTGGGTACAGAGAAATTTTACTGAGCAGAGATGTTGATGATATGTGTGGTATATTTCACATAGCACTGTGATTTCCAGGTATGTCAGTGGCAGAGCAGTATAGAATAATGTCGTAAACCACTGATAGACATTTGTTGATATGTTGATAGGTTGATATGAGGTTACTAGGCTATTGGCCCTGAAGCCCTTATAACCCTCACAGATGACAGTGTAGCCCATGTTAAGACATGTCAGCACCCACAGCCCCTGTCCAGCAGGGACACAGATGGAATTACAGGACTGTATTTTCTGTGTCCCATGCACTTATACATGGAGCACTTCACAAGGGGTATTGAGGTACTCAGCTTGATGTGGACAGGTAGTGTATTCCACAGATGGGGAGTCTGTGGGACATGTATCTGTTGCACCAACAAGCCCAATTGATATCACAGATCAGGTTGATGCTGCGCCTATAGGCTGATTGAGTGGGCCTTGAATTCCAAATGTGCAACACTCCCATCAAGGCAGGATCTAGATTGCTTTGTATGCCAGACAGAGGTCACCGCTGTGGTTTTGTATGGAACTGAGTAGAGGGACAGTGCTTTTAACCTGTGTAGGGTAAGTGTTTGAGGTTCTGGGTTCTCCTGGTGAGGAACCTCTGTGGTCTCTCCAGCTGCTACATGTGCTTTGTGAGGTACATGTCGAAGGGGGCATTGTACAAAATAATTGACCTTATAAGGTTAGACTACATGGATCTTATGACCACTTTGTCCCTGGTTGAGATACTCTTACTTTAGAGTTGGCCCATCTATGAAGCTTTCTGTACAACAGAAGCTACATGGTGCTCAGAATTCAGGTTGCTATCAATCTAGGTGGCCAAATGCCTCACTACTGATTGTGTATGTAGGACATTGTTGTTAATGTGAAAATATATGGGGAAGTCAGTCTCCCAGAAGAGGATGATGATGCATCTGCAGGCATTCAGCTTGAGGCTATGTTTCTGGCAGCAGCCATTTGTTATGGTGTGACCCTGCTGTAGAACATCCACATCACTTTGGGTATTGATGATTGTTCCCAGCTTACAGTCATCTGCCAACTTGGACAGCCATAGGCCAGTGTTTTTGTCCTGCACCTCAGGGAAGTATATCCCATATACCAGAGGCCCCAAGACTGATCCTTGGGGTATGCCACTCATTATAGGTGTACTGCTTGAGTTGGCTACCCCTATTATAATCAGGTGAGTTCTATCAATGAATCAGTTTGCTACCCATCTGGTAACATATGGATTGATGCCTAGTTGACTGAGTTTATGTACTACGGCCAGGTGGGGAATAGTGTGTAAGGCTTTGGCCAAGTCAAGGTGGCTGGTGCGCACTATTTTTCCCTCATCCATGCCTTTATTGGCTGTCTCAGGAAAGTCAACCCGATTTCACTGACACACATCCCCTTGAGAAAGGCAGACTGTGTGGGGTCGAGTATTTGGAGTTTACCAATGTCCCTGTCAATGAGGTCCATGATAATCCATTGCATTGTCTTGCAGATCAGGCTTGTTAGGCTGATGGGTCTTTAATTTCCTGGATCGGTAAAAACTCCACCTTTGTGTAAAGGAATGACAGTAGCAGGCCACCACCCGGCTGAGACAAAGGTAGTACTCAGGCTTTGGTTGAGTATGGTGCATAATGGTGATACCAGTTCATGCCTGAGTTCATGTAGTTTGCAGCCTGGGATGTATTCAGGCCCCATGGATGCTGTCTTCTTGGCTTTGAGAGGGCACTTATGCCTTGTTCCCTAGTGATAAGGGTTGTGTGGTCAGGTACTGGGGGTGTCCTGCTTTACTGATGGGGGCAGAGGGAAGACATTTCTGCTGAATCTGTCATCCAGTAGATTGGCTATATCTATAACATTTGGGTATGTGGTGTCCTTGACCACCAGTTCTGCAGAGATTATGGAGCTTCCTTTGGGAATGCAGACATATGTGAGGAAGGCTTTATGATTGTCTGTCTTAGATGTTGGCAATTTGGACTCAGAGTTGCCTTTAGAACATTTCATTGGTGCTCTTATTTGTTTGTTGAAGCTACGGGGTGATTACTTCCAATTGTGTATCTGCTCCTTCTCGGTCCTGCACAGCAATTTTATCCTTTTGTTATATAATTCCTTTATTGCAGATGTTTCCAGATAGGTTTACTCTCCCTTGCGGATGATGATGCTGTCCTGTCAGGTATTCCTGATTCCATGCAGCTCTATATATATGCTGGTATAGTACTTTTGTGTACATTTGGACATTGGTGCCTGTTTGTCCATTGGGGTAGAGGTCTGTTCAGCTGTGGTGGTTGTGATCAGCTTGGGAGACATTTACATTTTACCTTGGCTAGAGAAAGGTCAGGAGTGTTGGTGATATTGAATGTGACCTTTTTTGTGGGATCTTGCCAGGGAGGATGATACTGTAGGGGTGCTGCAGTGGTTAATCATGTTGTTACTGCCAAGTCCAACATATGTATCACATCTTGTGTGGATATCACGTAGCTGTCATAAAGATTTAGCTTTGATAAGATGGTGGAATATTTTTGAATGTCTGTTCTGGCATGGTTGATTTTCCAATCAATGGTTGGGTAATATAAGTCAGCCAGGATTAGGGTAAAGGGTTGCATCTTGATATATTTGTAGAGGGCCAGATAGGTGGGGTGGGTACCCTGAGTCAGATATGTTGGCCTGTAGCTACCTATAATTTGCATAGGGTCTTGTCAACTGTTAACTGCACTTGAAGTGTCTTATGTGTGTCAGACTGGAGGTGCATGTCTGTCTAATATATATTTATACTCCACCTCCTTTGCCTTTGCTACCCACATTTTGGGGTCTGTCTGTGTGATAGGATGACTGATCAGGTAAGGATGGGTTGATCTCTGCAGCTGTGGGCCAGGTTTCTGTAAGTGCACAAATGTCACCGTCTTCCAGGCTTATGAATACTTAGCATTTAGTGGCACTGCCTTTAATTTGAGTGTTTTAGGTTGGTAGTATGGACCCCATGACTTTCCCTAAAAATGCACTATGGAGGAGGCAAGGGTCTTTGCCAGAGGCCTGAAGGCCAAGTTAGACAGATGCAGGCCCATCTCTATCAAAGCAGCATGCTCTATGGATCATATGTTCCCAGGCTGCCAGGAAGTGGATCCCCCTGGGATGACACCAGTAAGTAAGCCGATTGTTAATGACAATCATTTTCTATTTATATTTTGCCATCATTCTGGGTGATGGTAGAATGCTGCTTAAGGCTAAGGACATATCTGCATGGGACACATATTCAGCAAGTTGAATCCTGTTTGTCTTTCTATAGTCCAGGGAGGTACATCTGACGTTGTTCACACTGTCATGGACTAGGACAGAGTTATAACAGTACCTGTTGTGGAGTGACTTGCATGTGTGATATGGTGGATTCTGCCACCTGACAAACAAGTAAGCATGACTTTTTCCTTATTCAGCCTGGTGAGAGGCACATCTGTGTTTCTCACAATGGAGTCTCCTATGAGTAGTATGTTGGGTTTATGGTAAGTACTTGGTTGTGAGACACTGGTGTGTGGACTATGCATGGTCTGTGGTGTGTAGGTTTGTGGAGTTCTCATGTGTTTTTGCCTCTGAGGTGTCCTTTGTTTGGATATTTGTTTTCTTGAGGACCTCCACTTATGTGGGTGTGTGTTGTGTAATTGTGGGTGATGTTTTCTGACTTCATACACTGCAGGGCACCTATGTTACTGCAAAATTTGTTCTAGTGTGCACATTCTCCATTTGTCTGGCCAATGATACCCCTTCCCCTTATGTGTGTCTCTTTGTCAATCTGTAGTCCAATCACAAGCTTTGCCCACAGTGGCTGCTGTTATGTATTTGTATTTCTGGTGTGAGTGGGGTAGACACCGGTAACATCACACACAGGATTATGGACTTCACACCTCTGAGTGTACCTGTTTAGGGTTGTCCATCATTTCACTACTACATCTGCTGTGGTCCTCAGATGTTTTGTGCTGCTATGTTATTATGAGGCTACATGTTGGCCCTAGCTGTCAACCTGTCACAGACTGACATCTGGACAAGCCCATATATGACAGTCACACACAGGCCCACACATGGGGACAGGGTGTTAATAATGCTCTGCTAAACATAGACAGTTGGGAGACCGGTTTGGTATTTGCTTGCTTTTTCTTATGGGTATGACATCTGCTTCTCCACTGTCTGCTATTAATATTTTGACATTAACCTTTCTTGTTTTGCAAATAGTTTGGCAGGCAAATGCAATGTTAGGACAAGCAGAACAGATATAAAAGGCATACTTGTGCTCCTTCTGTGACAGCCTGTCATTCCAGGGGTAAGGATGGTGGCTAGTGATTTGTTGGCAGTGCCAAAACAGTAAGGTGGCAGCCATTTATAACCTAGCAGAACACTGACTTTCAGGTACCTGCTGTCCTACTAGGTACCATACCTCTCAACCTCTTGGATCCAAAAATCTGGACCAAGCCATAAATGATTGGGGACAAAGGCCCAAAAAATAGGGACAATTTTTAAATATTGCCCTTACAAACTTAGAAAGTTGATACAATAACAGGTTTTGCATTTGCATGGATTTTTCTAAAGGGTATGAAGTCTAAAACTAAAATCTGTCATTATTTTCTAACTTTAGTCTTTAATGATTTGCCAGAAAAAACACAATTTCATGAAAAACAGACCCAAAATATGATGTAAAAATCTGGACATTCTGCAAAAATCTGTACAGTTGAGAGGTATGATACACACTGTGCAGGTTACTCTGAGCTGTGTACTGTCCATATGTGTGGCCCCCTGTCCCTGACATGTCTATCATTCCTGCAGTGACAGATATTGACTTCAGGACAGTGTGTACAATTCTTATCATAGATGTAGCTGACATGTAAAATAGTTGGCACAGAAAGTCTTGGAACAGGGACCCTGCCAACCACAGTAATGTACCTAGGCCACTAAGCCACATCAGCCAAGAGTAAGTGCTTCCCACTTCCTGACAGTATTAACCACTCATATACATAGATTATTGACCCCATCATATTGTGGACATGCAACAAGTTATCAAGTTGATTGGGATAGCCCTGGGAATTTGTGCTCTGCTGCTATTACCCTATGAACATAAATGTTACTGTATTTCTATGGGAACATGGGTATGTGGGGGGGGGGCATACCTGTCAACTGTGCACATTTGCAGACTGTGCAGCTGCTGGCTTTACATTTTGGTTCATTTAGCATAGTATTGTGCCTGTCTTAGAAAATACTGGCATATCACTAAAGACCACAGGTTAGAATATAATGGCAGACATTTAAGTTTCAGGCTTCATACCCTTCAGAGACTTAATGCAACTGCAAGACCTACTGTGATATCACAGTGTAAGTCTGTAAGAGGAGCATTTCATCATTGTCTCTATTTGTGGGCCTTTGCCAGAAATTTCTTTATGGTTTTCTATGGCTGACTTACTGGGAGAGGCTGAGGGGTGAGTATGAGACCCCAACATTGACATCCATTCCATGCATATGACCTATGACCCCCCAGTTTGTTAGCCCCCCACATACACTGCAGTGAGTTTTGTCACCTAGGGGACTACTGCATACTCTGGGGTAGCCAGTATTGGGCAGACATTTCCTATTGTCCCACATAGCTGTCAGTTGTCTGCTGGTATCCCAGTAGGCCACCCCATTCCCTTGTATATATGCAGTGATACCTTAGATAGGGTACCAAAACGTACTACTCCATTCATTTATTGTTAAGAAGAGTGACTTACCTTGTGCCTGCATCAGTTGTGAGGATGGTGCTTGAGGGCTGACTGTGTCAGATGCATGCAGTACACAGCCTATACATGGTAAGATACAGGTAGTGTGCTGTGTGCGGCATCTTTTTTACTGTGTATGCGAGTTGGAGATAGGCGTCAGTCCCTGGGTCTCTAGGGTGGCATTGTATGTGCTATGTGTTGCCTCTTTGCCAAGGCCAGGGCATACTGGGCATGTCTACATCTGCCTACAGGAGTAGGCTCAGGGGGTTCCTCCTCCGAATCCCCCTGTGCCTGTAGGGACCTTGGGAATGGTGGGAGCTGTGTGCCTCTTCCCTGTGATGTTCCTGTCACAGCTGTTTCTGCGGGATCATATTGTGCAGCATGGCACATACTATGAACATGTGTGCACATGTGGCTGGAGAGTACTGCAGGGATCCACCAGATATGTCAACGCAGCAGAACCGTGACTAGAGCATCCAAAACACATGCTCTGCAATGTTCCTAGTTTGTGTGTGTGCCTCATTATGGCATTCTACAGTGGGTGTGTTTGCATTTCTGATGGGTGTTATCATCCACGGTTCCAGTGCATAGTCAGCATCCCCCACAAGATGGCCATATGGGATGTCCCCCCTGGCAAATGCCTGGTACAGCTGTGAGGCATGCCAGATGTGGAAGTCATGATAACTGCCAGGGCTGCCACCACACACATTCATAATCATGCCCTCGGCATTGCACATGACCTGGCAGTTGATGTAGTGATAACCCTTGTGGTTGATGTACGCTCTGCCATCTTCATGGGGTGATGGTTTGATGTGGATATGAGTGCAGTCTACAGCACTCAGTATCTCTGGGTGGTGTGCTACATGGTGGAAGAGATATATATTGCTGGTTCTCCCCTCAGGGGTGCTGGGGGAAATAAATGTGCTCACTGGCATGTCTTATCATGACATCCAGAACTGGTGGAGTACCCTGGATGCAGATGCCTGTGAGACCCCCATGATGTCCCCAGTAGGTCTTTGGAAAGTACCTGTAGTTAGTATTCTTAGGGCTACACAAACCTTGGTTTCGACTGGGATGGGTTTCCCTCTGTTGGCTCTGTGTCTGAGGTGAGGCCGGCAGAGCTCAGTGAGTTGCTGTAGTATGTCCCTGTCCACCCTGTAGCACTTCAGTATATCCAGCTTGTGTCTATATTAGATAATCGAAGTTCTACTCCCTACTCCTTTGAATCAGTAAACATTGATCACTACTGGTCAAAGTATTAAAACATCGAATCATCATTAAAACATTTTTAAAAAAAAAATCAAAAGGGTGTAGGCAGCGGAGCACCCCCACACCCCCCGCTACTTAAATATACCAACTCCGAGATCATGCTACAATGTAGAAAATGGAAATCTATTTCCACACTGTATTGCACTGAAGTGCGATCTCGGAGTTGGTATATTTAATTAGCGGGGGGTGTGGGGGAGTGCAGCTCCCCACATGGAGGGTGCAAGGGGGGCTTGCCCCCCTGCCTAAACCCTTTTGTGTTCTTTTCTGTGTTTTAAAAAAAAATTAATGATGATTCAATGTTTTACTACTTTGATCAGTAGTGATTGATGTTTACTGATTCAAAGTAGTAAAACTTCGATCATCTAATGTAGACCCCTCCAGCTCATGTAGCCCCTGAAAGGTTACCCTGATTCTGAACACTCTCCTCCTCCTCAGTCTGGACTGGATGTCAGCATTATCCTCATCACTGTCCTCAGTCTGCAGTACATAGAGGTGTAGCAAAGCAGCTGCCCCTATCATTTTGTCAGTTAAAATTCCAAAGTGTTACTCCAATGGTGCAGAGTTTGTGGGAAAAACCAGACTGAAGGATGTTTGCATAGTTTATACTGGTGTGCTGCAGATGCTGCCTGTGTGATTGGTTGACTATGATACATTCCACCTGCCAGCTATATTATTATGGGGTAGTGGCAGAAGCCTTATTAATTATTTGTAGTTGATTATCTTTATTGTGCTATTTCCCTTTTTTTCACGCTCCCCCCCCCCCCTTTTAAGCCCTGCAGTGTGGCACACAAACTTTTTCAGCTAGTGTAAACATTGCTGAGCAGAAAGAACCCTCCCCTGGACATGCACATACTCATCATTTCGAGAACCAGCTAAGCACAACTAAACAGCCTCAGACACATCCCCCTTGCTTAGCTGTACTTAGCTGAGCGCAAATAGAAGCAGCAGAGCTCCAATGTGCTTACACCAAGTATAACACATCCCCTTTTCATGTCAGCTGCTTCTTCTGCTTACACCACCGCATTATAGCTCCTACGTGCTTAGGTACCCACAGACATGGTCTCCCATTTTGCTATTCAAGAAATTTAGCTCATTTGCATACCCCTACTGGCTTATACCCTAGTTACACCACTACACCTGAGCCTACATCCTTAGCAACCACTGTTACCTGTCATTGTTATGAGTCTGCATGCCACCCACTGTAATGGCAAAATTAATGTTTTACATTTTTACTAATTTTTTTTATTTTCTGCACGATCGTGTTTGCGCGCTGCTGTGCTCCATGCCAAAATCTGAAAAAAAAAAAAAAAAACTTTTGACTTTTACAATTTTTCAACAATTTGGCATGCCAGCCTAATGAACATAATACATGCTTTACTTTAAGTTGTCATGCCCCCATTTTTATTTTTGCAGTAATATATGCGGTTACTATCCACATACATTTCTGCTGTAGACAAGGCTCCAACACAGGTACCTGTCCTGCTTCCTGGATCACAAATTCACCTAATTTGCATGGTTTTCACCAGCAAATGAGGTGATTTGGATTATTCCATCATGTCCATGTTGGAATAGTGCTGGGAGGCTCGTGCACACCCCCAGCCTTATTTACTGGATCGCACAGGCTCCGAACTCTGTGTTCGACCCATACCACTACGCCTACAAGGTGTGTAGGCTTTATTGAATCCTGGGGTATATGTACACTTTGTGTAACCTTTCTGAGTGAGTAGATAGCAGAAGCATTGTGGTGGGGCTGTTCTTGAATTCAGAAAGTCTACACAAAGTGTACACTTTGAGGTAACTTGTATGAATCCCCCCATACTCTTTCAACAGGCATCATTTGTATGTTGGTTTGGATCAGGCTCACTCTTCCAGTCACCTGTGTAAATAAGTTGTTATTCATGAGTAAGAATTCTTTTGCATTTTGTTTCTGAGATATTGCTAATATTTCCTCTATTGTGACTTCTGGACACTCCTGTGCAAGCCTTAAATTCTTCTGCAAACATGCTACAAATAAGTTTATCTCCAAGGTTACCAAATATATATGCAATATAACTGTTCTGGCTTCCTTTTACTCAGCTGATTCACTTTAAAAATTCAATTAATTTATTTTTCTACAGTTTCAAAAGGCCCTTGACACTTTGAAAGGGACTTATTTTCAGCAGTAGGTACTAATAGAAGTCTTTTATCTGCTGGTTCGAATTCTCATTGATGACCATTTTTGTATGTTCTCTTATTGTTGTCTTTCTGCTAGTCTGTATCATGTTCAGTTGCATTTTATTTAATTATTTATTTATTTACTGACATTTGATTACTGGGAAAGTCCAATTGGGTAGAAGCCCATTTTCAGTGGAGGCCTGTGGACAAAACCTCCAAGTTAATACAAAACATTTTAAAAACATTTATTTTACAATCTTCAGAAAAAAAAACAAAATCATCTGCAGTTTAAATGACTATAATAAATTAATGATAATATAAAAACATTGGTTACGAATCAATACAAGTTATATGACAATCATTTAATATTTATAGAAATTTTAGACAGTTTATGGAGAAATTAAAGGTAAGCTAGTCTAATGCAAACAGGAATTGCAATATGAAGTGAGGAAAAAACAGAATTACAGTATATTTAGAGAGAAAGCCGGGGAAGAGAATTTGATAAATAAGGAAGTAAGTGAAGAAGGGAGAGTAAGGAGGTATAAGGAATGAAAAGGCACTTGCTCACATTTAGGAATATAGTTTATCCTGGTTTTGAACAAGAACAAAGCCAAATTTTAGCTAGGCCATTCAGAGTGGTTTTGAAAGATGGGAGGTAGGGTATTGACCTGATGGATACAGGTAAGGAGTTCCAGACCTTCGCAACCTTGTACGAGTACAGACAATGCCCAGCAGAACTGAGAGTTTTATAGACAGAGAGGAGTTTTTGGTCAATGACCGACTGAGAACATAGTTGTGAGGAATGGTTTTTAGTGCTGGCAAGCAGATGGATGCTGGATAATTTTATACCTGGTAAGAAATTGTGTATATGTTAGTGGTGTTTAGTGGTGTGTTCTGAAAGGGGTATTTGCTGCAAATTTGGCAAGCTTGTTATAGCATTGTTCAAGTTTTAATTTTTGTGAAGGTTGGAGGTTAGTAAGGATGGGAGCACCATAAAGAGGTGTGGGGAGTAGATAAGCTGTGGCAAGTGTAGTTTTAGTTGAGTCATCAAGAATGTTTTGGGCTCTGTAAAGCATACATAGTCTTTGATGAGTTTTTCTTATGCAATTTTATATGTGGAAGTCAAATGTAAGCTTATTGTCCATTATCACCCCAACTAATTTGCTATGAGAGGTGACTTCAATGGTTGCATTGTCAAGTGAGAGGACATTAATTTTGTTTTTTTTTTCATGAGAGAGGGATTTGGTGAAAAAAAATAGTAGTTTGGTGTTTTATAGGTTCATAGGTTGGTACTAGGCTATCGGCCCTAGGGCCTATACAAGCCTAGCCATAACAATTCCTTGGATATTTCTTCCCACAATATTTACCTCCCTGGACCCCTGTCTAGCAGGGCAACTGACATGATCCCCGAGGTAAATTTCCTATCTCCCATCCAATTGTCAAGGTTCCTTTTGAAGAGGGCCAAGGAGGCACTCTGCTTGACATGTATGGGCAATCTATTCCAGAGTATGAGGAGTCTCTGGGTCAGAAACCTATCACTCCAGCATGTTTTGTTCATTGTGATGACAAGGTTTAGATCCCTGGAGCATGTGGCTCTGAGGGATTGGGATTTCTTTAAGTGGAGCATGTCCAATAGCTCAGGGTTTGACATGGCCATCTGCTTTAGGCCTGTGAATCTTTTAGTGAGGTATTTCTATGGCCTTTCCAGCTGTTGCAGATGTCTTGTGAGGTACATACCAAATGGGGCATTGTACTCTATAATGGGTCTAATGAGGGATGAGTACAGCAGGACAATGACCTCCTTTTTTCTGGATGAAAAGCACTCAGTGATGAGGTGTGCCACACAGAAGGATTTTCTGACTGTTGTGGTGATGTGGTTATTGGAGGTGAGACCACTGTCCACCTGTTTTCTGGGTTGAGCACGAGTTGTGAGTTACGAAGCTATGTTTCAGTGGCTGTTAAAGCTTCCTGAGTAATTGATTTGAGGTGTATCATGCTGTCAGATGTACAAATGAGAGTGGAATCAGCTGTGTATTTTATTAGGGTGGCCTGTTGTGCGGATGTATAGAGGGTGTTGGTGAAAATGTTAAAGAGAAGCTTTGTGGTACATTGGTGGTGACTGGGAGATAAGCAGAGGGTGTAGAGTGCCATTTTACTGACTGATACCTACTGGATAGTTAGCTTTTGAACCACAGATGGGTGGGCTGAAAGAGACCTAGTGAAGGCATTTGAAGTAGAAGTGTGCTGTGACAAGCTCTGTCGAAGGCTTTAGACAAGTCTCTAAATAAGGAAGAGACTAGTTTACCATTATCTCCAGTTTTATTGACAGTATCTATATAAGTTAGAAGGGTGGTGCTAATACTATGGGAAGAACAGAATCCATGTTGTATAGGAGACATGAGTTATTCCTGCAGGAGATGGTCTAGCAAATGTTTTTGAATACATTTTTCAAGTATTTTGGCAAGAGGAGATAGGATTGCTATTGGTATAACATTATTAATGTCTGTTCAATTTCCTCCTTTATGCAGGGGGATAATGTATAACTTTTTCCAGAAAGAGGAACTGCATGGTTCCTTGACTGACCTTTTTATAAGAATTGAGATGAGATAGGCAATGTTATGGGCTGCTATTTTTAGGTACTCACATGGAAGGTCACCAGCTGAAGAAGGTCATGGTTTAAGTTTGTTTGAGAGTAGTTTTTTTTATAAGATGTGAGCACAGGTTTTAAGGTGAAAGTGGATGGGGTGATATGTTGCTATTGGGCAGGGTTGGCATTAGATGTCGAGGTATCTTTGGTTAGAGATGCTATAGTATTTATAAAATAAGAGTTGGAGTGTATTGCAGTTTTGAGTGGTGAGTTATTGGGAGAGGGTTAGTGTTGAATTTTTGGTCAGCATGTACGATTTCTTTTATGGATGTCCAACATTTTTAAGGGTTGTGTTTAGCATTATTGTGAAAGTTATTATAGTATATTTTTACCTTCATTTATTTATTTTTTATTTAGTATGATTGTGAAGCATTCTAAAGTTTAAGATATTGAAGTGTTTTCTGTTTTTGCCATTCTTTCCATGTTTTTTTTTTCTATCCTGCATTAGCATTCCACTCTTTCTGGATAGCCAGCTTGCATTATTTATTTTAGTCTCTTATTTCTAGGAGTTACAAGACTATTTAAGATATTTAGAAAACTTGTATTGAATTCATTTAATGCATCATGTAAGGAGAGGATTTTTAGGAAGTTCCAGTTAATAGCTGATAGTGTAGTAATAGAAAATTTCTGGATTAAACTTGGAAAGGTTGTGTGTTGTTTTATGAATATGCTGTGTAACTGGATGTGTGAGATGTCTGACCATATAGACTGGGAGGTGATCACTGAGAGAGTCTAACATTGTATATGTGGTGGTATATTTAGTAGGGTCTGATACCAGGATCAGTCTAATAGGGAATTTGATGTCTTGCTATAATGTGTGGGGCTATTAATTAGTTGTGTGAAGCCATATAAGTTCATGCTAGATGTAGGGGAGTTAGAGTTTGTGTCCAACCAACTGACATTCACATCACCTAGTAGTATTTTTTTCTTGTGGAAATTTTATGGATATCCAGTGTAGGATATCTTCTGGTATAGCTGTATTGTTACTAGGAGAGATGTAAAGGACAGTAATGCATATTTGTTTATAATTGTTTATTTTAAGGAAAACAATAAGAAGCTCTGCTGAATTGAATTGTGATATTGGTTGGCTATAAGGGGAAATGTGGAAAGTGTTGGGAAATATTAAAGCAATTTCAGCATCTTTCCTCTTTATGCAGTCATTATAGATGATATTATAGCCAGGAGGTATAACTTCAGAGTCTTCTATGCTAGGTTTAAGCCAAATTTCAGTTATACAGAGAACGTCAGGCTTATGTTGGGTAATCCAGGCATGTAGTTCAGCAGTTTTATTTCTTGTATTTCAAACACTTATTGCAGCAAAAACTAGGTCACCAGTATTTGGTATTGGCTGTTGCTGGATTAGAGAAGAGTGCGGGAGAGAATTATCTTTGTATTCATTGCAATAGGTGGGGCCAGGATTAGGGTGCATATCTCCTCCTAGAATGATTTTAGTATACTTGGGAATTATGCATACTTGTTTTTTTGGAGAGGATTCTTATACTTAATTTTGTTTTGGAATTTTTCAGTTGAAGTGCAGTTAATCAATCTATATTTGGAATAAATGTGAGGGGCAATATTATATAGGTTTGGGACAATGTGTGGAGAGTATATAGAGGAAATACGGATAGGTGGTTGGGACAGAGTTGGAGAGATGTTGGGATATATTATTGACCCATGGTGGGATGACAGATGGCACAGTAGGAGAATAATAGAGGATAGGCAGAAAAAAAAAATAAGTAGCATCACCAAAGACAGAGCACATCAAAATATGAAACTCCAAGAACGAATGGTTCTGCCACCAATTCCACTTAAAAACACTTAAAATTTGAAAACTTTAATGAAAATGAATGATAATAAAATAAAATGAAACAAAACACACTGGCTCATAAACCAGAAAAGCACTTTCGGCGTAATACCTTTTTCAAATCCTAAATGTTAGCCAGTAAAACTTCCTCTTAAGTACCTTCATTTACCAATGTTCACTCTCTTAGAAACACTTAGTAACCATAGCAGCATACACACCCTTTCAATTATGTCATTTTGAGTGCTGGAGAGGTTTCCCTTTTAATGCAGGTTTTAAAGGAACAAATGCATTCAGACCTGGTGGCTGATCTGAACGCAAATTCATTATCCACTTCATCTCTTCAATTTCTCTTTGATTTACTAAATCCCCACCTCTTGCTGTTTCATAAAGTCTAGTTAGTGCCATAATTGTGAAAGAATGGCTGTCATTTACACAAAAGGCATATAAAGTGCATTGCTGGTAACATATGTCATTCTATGATACCAATATGAAAGAGATGCTAGCAGACATAGCCACCTAACAGAGGATTAATAAAAGAGAAATGAACACCATTATACGTAATGTTCAAGATACGCTTTATGGCAAGCTCATGAATAGATCAATAAGCAAGGAGCTGTTTGATTTTTTTGAAGTGTGTCATCCTACTATACCCAGCATCAATGGAATTCCTAAGCTGGATAAGAATCTACATGACCCTCCCATGTGACCAATTGTTTTGGGAAAAGGATGGATAACTGAACCACTTTCTATTTTTATAGAAGGGGAGTTAAAGAAATTGTTACTCCATGCACCCACAGTGATCAAGGACTTGGCTGAGTTCTTAAGTAGACTTTACAAGAAACTACAACAAATGAACACTTGTAAGGATCTATTATTGGTAACTATCCATACCCAATGATCTGGGGATCGAAGTGATCAGAGACTTTGGTGTGAAGCACAAAGCAACCAATGATATCCATTTACTATGTAGTCTCTTGGAATTGTTCTTATATAACAATGTGTCTCTGTATGGTAGTACTTACTACTGGCAGAAGTCGGGGGTAGTGATGGGAACTCCATGAGCAAATAGATATGCCAATCTGGTCCTGGCAAGATGGGAAGAGCTATGGAAAGTGGATATTAACAACAAATGGAATAGAAACACAGTTTTCTATAATCAGTTTGTGGATGATGTCTTTCTTTTATGGGATGGCGAGCCAACCTCCTTGGAGCACTTTGTACAATTTTTGACCAATACAACTTTGTTTTTGAAATTTGTTTTGAAAATCTTCTAGTACGGAAATAGAATTTTTGGATGTTAAGTTGATGTTAGATGACACAGGATGCATTAATACCAGAATGTATAGGAAACCTGTATGGTGTAATCATTTATTACCCAATACCAGTATGCATCCCAGGCATGTTCTTGACAACATAGTGACCAACCAACTAACTCCAGTGCCCAAGCTATGCACAAGGGATGAGGATTATAGGGAGGAGCAAATCAAACTCATTAATAACTTTATTAAGAGAGGATATAAAGTCAGAGAGACACAGATCAATGAAGCAACCATTTTGGAACTATGCTCTCAGAGGGGAAGGCACAATTTTTCGGACCAAGGAGAAACAACTAAACCAAGCAAAAGGAGGCAAAGTCCAATCTGAGATGCCAGATGATATATAGTACTGACAGTCTTGCTATCTGTAACACCATCAGAAAATTCTGGCCAGTGCTAACATCTGATAACAAAATTAGGGAAATTGTTGAAGACCAACCCAGCTCTTCTTTTAAAAACAGAAAAAATGTAAAAAGACTATTATGTTATAGAACAGAAACCGAAGCTATTTCCGAAGACAGGAGATTTCAAATGAATAGAAGGGTTGGTATATTCAGATGTGGAAATTGCAAGGCATGCTCTCATATAAACATTTTGAATATCTTTATACATCCCCTAAGAGGAATTATAAATTTGTAGGATTTGCTAACTGCCGGAGTAAGAATATTATCTATGTGGTAACCTGCAGTCATTGCAAGGCATACTACCTAGGGAAAACAAATCAAATGCTTAAGGAATGCATCCTAAAGCACTTACCTGACATAAGATAAAAAGTTACCAGCAATGCACTTTATAGGCACATTAGTGTAAATGACAGCCAATCTTTCAAGTTTATGGCACTAACTAGGCTTTATGAAACACCAAAAGGTGGGGACTTAGTAAATCAAACAGAAATTGAAGAGATGAAGTGGATAATGAATTTGTGTTCAGATCAGCCTCCAGGTCTGAATGCATTTGTTCCTTTACAACCTGCATTAAAAGGGAAACCTCTCCAGCACATAAAATGACATAACTGAAAGGGTGTGTATATGGTTTCACTTCATATCATCGAATTATCATTTCACCGAATTGCAAATCATCGAGACCAAATAGTCGAAAACTCATTTCATCGAAAACTCATATCATCGAATCTCAAATCATCAAAAACTATAAAGCAACTACAAATAACATCCCAGACACTGTTTACTACACCCATGTTAGGGGGTCCGTCCCCCCACACCCCCCGTAATTAAATATACAAACTCCAAGGTTGCACTACAGTGGGGTTAGGAAATAACCTTTTTCCCCCACTGTAGTGCGACCTTGGAGTTGGTATATTTATTTATGGGGGGGTGTGGAGCCCCCCACATGGGGGGTGCAGGGGGCTTGCCCCCCTACATAAATGTAGTAAAAACTTTTTGGAATGTTATTTGTAGTTGCTTTATAGTTTTCGATGATTTGAGATTCGATGATATGAGTTTTCGATGAAATGAGTTTTCGACGATTTGGTCTCGATGATTTGCAATTCGATGAAATGATAATTCGATGATACGAAGTGGAACCGTGTATACTGCTATGGTTACTAAGTGTTTCTAAATGAGTGAACATTGGTAAATGAAGGTACTTAAGAGGAAGCTTTACTGGCTAACATTTAGGATTTGAAAAAGGTATTACACCGAAAGCGCTTATCCGGTTTATGAGCCAGTATGTTTTATTTCATTTTATTTTATTATCATTCATTTTCATTAAAGTTTTCAAATTTTAAGTGTTTTTAAGTGGAATTGGTGGCAGAACTGTTTATTCTTGGAATAATAGAGGATAATAATTATTATTATTATTATTATTAATTTATTTATTTATATTTGTTGACAGGGAAAATCCGACTGGACACAGGTCCTTTTTCAGCGGAGGCCCGGGCAGAAAAGCTCCACAATAAAGATAAATTTAAGTACAAGATTACAAGAAGTAGATGTAACTGCATGTATAAAAATAACAATAATACAAAAGATGAAGGACAGTTGCGTACGTAGAGTACACATAACATCTGCGCCATCTAAGATGGCATGTATTATAATAATTAAGCTAGCAGATATTCCACATTAATACAGCAACAACAATTACAACGGTGATATATTAATAAGCTTTCAAGCATCAGAGATGTCTGTAATCAAAGATAATTAGTGGGGTGGAAGAGAGGGTGAGGGTAGATGGAGTAGGAGATGCTAGTGAGGATTGTTACAAGGGCATAACCAGTGTTTTTTAGGTGAGATTTAAGTACAGCTTTGAAGTGAGTACATGATGGTACAGAGGTTATTGTGGGGGGTGGGTTCCATAACTTGGCTATTGAGCTGGAGAAGAGTGCTTCTCCAGCAGAGTTCTTGGCTTTGGTTACCTGTAATTGATTTTTGTTGCTGGAGCATAGTGGCCTGGTGGTATAAGAGGGCTGGAGTAGATTTTGGAGGGATGGGACTTTTAGAGGATGGTTAACTTGCTTGTGGGCATTTGAGCATTGGTACCATTGAAGGAAGTGAGGGAGTTCTAGCCAGCCAAGTTCAGTAAGTGAGAATACAGTGGTGACTATAGTAGGAGGCCCCGGTGGCAAACTTGGCAATTTTGTTGTAGCAAGTCTCAATTTTATTTAGTTCGCTTTGCCTTAGGTTGGTAATTATTGGAGAGGCATAGAGAAGAGTGGAGATAAGATGGGAATTTGCAACTGAAATCCTTGCTGTTTTGGTGAGAAATTGCTTATTTTGTATAAAGCCTCTATTTTTTGGACTTTTTTATGGTCAAGGAAATGTGAATGTCAAATTTGAGATTATTGTCAATCTCAACTCCTAGCAATTTGGTGTGATCTGTTGGGGATCAGTTGGGGAGATAATGGTGTTGTCATTGGCTGTAATATTAAAATGAGAGTAGGTTTGATTATGTTTAGTGGGTTGGAAGATGAGGAGCTTACTTTTGTTTGGACTGAGTATTAACTGGGCATCAGATAACCAATTTCAACAGAGGAAAAGGCTTCCTGTCTGATCTTTTGCAGTTCAGGTAGGGATTGGGCAGAGCAGATGATGGTGGAGTCATCTGCGTACTGTATGAGAGAGGCCTGTTTGGTGGCAGAGACTAGATTATTGGTGAAAATGGAGAAGAGTAAGGGTCCAAGGATGGAGCCTTGGGAATACCAAGTGAGACAGGGAGTTGGGGAGATATGTCATTATGCCAAACAACAGATTGCTGGCAGCCAGTCAGGTAGTTCTGAAAACAGTCATTGCAGATTGAGAAAAGGATAGGTTATTGAGAACAAAGATGAGTTGTTTGTGTGAGACCATGTCAAATGCCTTAGATAGGTGTAGGAAAGTTGCAGAGAAGAAATAGCCATTGTTTTTATGATGAAGGATAGCATTAGTAAAAGCAAGTAAGGCAGTGGTAGTGCTATGGTATGGCCAGAAACCATGTTGACTGTTAGATCTGAGGTTGTTAGTAAGGAAGTAGTCTAGGACTTGAGAGTGAATGCATCTCTCAAGTATCTTGGAGAGTGGAGAGAGAGAATTGCTATGGGCCAGTAATTGGTGAGTTCTGCGGAGGGGCCGCCTTTGTGGTGGGGAACGATGTGGGATATTTTCCATAGTGAAGGGACATAGCATTCTGAAAGTGATCAGTTAATCAAGATTGAGACTGGGTAGGCTAGGGTGTCGGCTGCAATTTCTAGGTATTCACTTGCGAGGTTGTCGGATACTTGTTTAGTCGGCTGAAGTTTAGGCAAAAGTTTTTTTTATGTTGCAGGTAGGAATAGGAGAAAAAGAGAAGGCAGAGAGCAGATTACTAGGTGTAGGTGTGAGGTGGAGGGGAGGGGGGTTGTTTTGTCTATATAGTGATGGATATAGTATTGAAAAATTGAAGAGTGTCATTTAGGCTGAGGTACTTTAGTGGAGTCCAGTTACAGTTTTTAAGGGATGAGATGAATATGAGTGGGTTAAAGTTTACCTTTTTAAGTATTTGTCGATAGATGATGGGTTTAGCCTGATACAGGTGTTTTTTGAGTAGGGCTGTTGGGGTATGTTCACTGAGGCTATTCGGTAGGCAGCCAGCTATAGATGACTGAATATATATATAAATATATAAGGACAGGAATATGTATTTTATAGATGTCAGGTAGTGTGGAAATAACAATGAAGAAAGAAACAAGAAGTTGCAAGGTAGCAGCAGATTCAGTGATGATGGATTATGAAAGCTGGTAGAAGATAAGTAAGGAGAGAGACATTTTCTATAAAAGAAGAGGGTTAGATTGTCCTGGTATCGTCATTGGAATGTAAGGAATAGAGGCGTATGAAAGACTGCAGTTTAAAGATATAGTCAAAATATGAAGAGATGAGGGTTTATTTGGGAACAGTAAAAGATACAATGTGGAATAGATGGGTACTATTAGTGAAGGTTGTGATTATGAATGGATATAGTGCAAAACAGTATGGAAGGGAGAAAGTTGGGAATGGGGCTAAAAATTAACTGGGGATAGGGATGTAGGAAACAAGAAACAGAATTGTATGTATAGAAGTATTATGGTCATTTAGGTGGGTTTGGAATAACAGTCACAAGTGAAATGTGTATGTAGGAAGTATAATGTTAGAATAAGAGGTGTTTGGTGAAAATTTTTGGTAGGCAGAATAGTGAAGCAAAGCCAAGCATAGTGAGGGTGAGCTTAGTGAGCTTCCTACCCTAAGGTCAAATTATCACTGACAACGATCAATTTATAGCCGATACAAAGTAAACTGGGTTTCTGTCATTTCCTGAGGCTAAATAAGTGGCATATGCAGTACAGTCTATTGGTCAAGAAAAAGGAGTCAGTAGCCAGTTTACTACCAGGTCCTTAGAGTACATGTATTATTTGACAGAGACTTTCAGTCATAGAGCAGGCATGTATTTGATTGATTAAAGTTAATATACAAGGTTCTTCATGATAAATGTGCTTACATTATGCAATGACAAAATTCTCTGTAAACTTATAGGAGTATGGCCTTGTGGCAGAGCGCCTACAGTATCAAGGTCAGATGTGCTGACTGAAGGCTCTGCTTTATGAAGGAATATACTGACTGAGTGTAAGAGCAGAAAACACTTAAAAGGGTGTTTCCTCATCTTACATTTCTTTTATTAAATATAAAAAGCCTCAGGGTTGTATAAAATACAACACTTCACATGGTGTAAAATCAGTTAAAGCTTGCCATGCTTCCCTTACAGCAAAGTGAAGCTATTTAAGCAGTCACCCTCAATTTCTTCCATTCAGTTCTATAGCCTTTCCTATTATAGAATTTAAAGTCTTATTGTAGTGATCAACTAGTCTATCTGAGGATTATATACAAATTCACGTAGCTGTTTCACTTTAAAAAAATAAATTGACAAAGTAGTCTAGACATGAATGATGTGCCTTGGTTAGTAAGAATGTGTGGCATTTATACCTTTAGAGAACAGTAGTAGACTTTTTTCTATGAACTTTTCATTAACTCTTCATGGAGTTATTGCCTCAGGAAATCTTTTGCATATTCAGTAATGATTATGGTATATTGATGACCATTATTCACTTTTACAAATGGACCCACAATGCTCAGTGCTATTTGTTCAAATAGTACACCAATGATGTGTATGGGTATCAAAAGTTTCATAAACCCTGGGAAGGTTCTGTCTTTTGGCGCTCTAGACAAGCTGCTAAAATGCTATCCATGCCCATCATAATGGCATATAAAACCTTGCTAAAATTGTGCTTTTGTCATGTCCATCTGTAAATAACCTCTCAAAATTTGATTATATGTTAACTTCATTATAAGTGTTCTCAAAGGCCTTGTAAATAATAACTGCCACAGTATATGTTATTTACCTTTGATCACTCTGCATAGCATGTCGTTTAGTAGTTCAATGTGTGTATGTATGAAACAAGGGTCTTTTTTTACTTTCCCCACTCATTTTTCTGTATCATTTCTAGCTTTACTTTATATACTGTCTTTTCACTGAGTCTTCTTAAAATGGATCTGGATTATGTGAAGTTCAGCTAAGTTAATGTTCTCTTCAATATTTTGACATTAAGTGTAGGCTGTGCCATCTTCTGTTTTAGAAAAATGATGCAACAGAAAGACTTAGGTGAGGCAACAGTTCTAACCACTTAACATCTCTGAATAGTAGACAGTCATGTGTTCTGTTGTTATTGTTAGAGTTTACAGCAAATTTGTCTATTTTATTATAACAATGATTAAGTTTGGATTGTTGTGAGACTTGAAGCTTAGTGAAGATTGGGGCAGCACAGATGAGAGATGGCAGTAAGAAACTAAAAGCTATATTTCCTCTGGTCATTTCAGCAAAATTAGATTTCAATAAGAAGGATTGTTGTGTAATGTCTTGGAGTTTAGAAAGAGTTTTCACAGAGCAGATTAGGGTTGAGTCACCATTGTATATTTACTAGGGTATTTTTATAGCAGTTTACAGGTTATTGATCAATATGGTGAAAAGTATGGAGCATAATATTAGTTACTGACAGGGAGGTGGAGAACCTTTCAATAAAGATTTCCAAGCCCTAAGGATGAAAGTAGAGTTTCTGGTGGCAGACATATCAAAAACTTTTGATAAGTCTAAGCAGATGGTGGAGGCTAAGCTTCTGATATTTCTATGGGTGTTGATAGTGTTCACAAAGTTCACCAAACAGTACTTATGCTGTGATGATATGATAAGAAGTAAGCCATGTTGAGTTGAAGGCAGAAGCTAGCTATGTATTAGATATCTAAGAAGTTATGTATGAATACATTGCTTCTTTTTGATAGGGTAGATAAAATGGCAATTGATTTATAGTTTGAAAGATCTGTATTGATTTTACCCTTGTCCTGCAGAAAAATGAAAGACTTTTCCATAGCAAGAAGACTTTATTTTCAGATATAGATTAATTTATTAGAATTGAGAATGGATATGCAAAACCTCAGCTGCTATTTCAGGATATTTGCCAGGCAGATTGTGAGGGGCAGTGGTAATAGTTTTTATTTATTTATTTTTGGATACATTTTGATGGTGTATGTGGAAAATGTTTGGAAAGAGAAATGTTGAAGTAGGTTATCTGATTTAGTAGGGACATCAAGAGCTACTGATACATTAGGGCATACAATTCTATTGGGGAGTGGTGTTGTATTAAGTTTTTAAGGACTGTGCAATTTTCTGGCTTATACAGAAGTCTTTGTATAGCTGAGAAAGACTTAGGTGATGCAATAGTTCTAACCACTTAAATTCTCCGAGTACTAGATAGTTATGTGTTTTGTTAGTATTGTTATAGTTTACAGCAAATTTCGCTGTTTATTATTATAACATTAATCAAGTTTGGATCGTAATGAGACTTGAAGGTTAGTGAAGATTGGGCCAGCACAGATGAGAGATGGCAGCAAGAAACTAGAAGCTATATGTCTTCTGGCATTTCAGTGAAGTACATATTTACTCTGTATAATTTACTTAGCTTTTGATAATTTTTTAACCACATGCGATACATGATAGTTAAATTTCAACTGGTAATGTATGATGACACTCAGTAATTTCATGTGGTTTACTTGTTAAATCATTGTGTCATTGGCAGACGTTATAGTGGATAGTGTTAGTTTGGTAGAGATGTATTTTGGGTAAAGAGCACTAATTTTGAGTTTTTAGAGTTTAGAAGAAATTGTGTAGCATTTAGCCATATTGCAATCAATAAGGAGGATTGTTGTGTAAGGTCTTGGAGTTGAGAGAGAGTTTTCTCAGAGTAGATTAGGGTTGAGTCATCACTGTATATTTGCTAGGGTATTTTTATAGCAGTTTAGATGTTATTGATCAATATGGTGAAAAGTAAGGAGCATAATATAGATTCTTGTTGGACACCAATAGTTACTGACAGGGAGGTGGAGAACCTTTGCAATAAAGATTTGCAAACCCTAAGGATGAAAGTTTATGTAAGCAATTCTGGTGGCAGACAGTATCATAAGGTTCTGATAAGTTTAAACAGATGGTGGAAGCCAATCTTTTGACATTTATGTGGATGTTGATAGTGTACACAAAGTTCAACAAAACAGAACTTTCACTGTGATTTGAACTAAGCCACATTGAGTTGAAGGCAGAAGCTGTTTTTGTGTTAGATATCTAAGAAGTTATGTATAAATACATTGTTTATTTTTGATAGGGTGGATACAATGGCAATATACTTATAGCTTGAAAGATCTGTATTGATTCTACTCTTGTCCTACAGAAAAATGAAGGACTTTTCCATAACAAGAGGACTTTATTTTCAGATAAAGATTGATTTATTAGAAATGAGATGGTATATGCAAATGCCCCAGCTGCTATTTCAGGATATTTGCCAGGTAGATTGTGAGGGATAGTTGTAGTAGTTTTCAATTTTTTGAGGTATATTTTGATGGCATATGAAGAAACTGGTTGGAAGGAGAAATGTTTAAGTAGGTTAGTAGGGGCATAAAGAGCTTGATTAATCACTTGGTTGGTTAATGACAGTGCCATCTGTATAAAGTGGTATTACATTGGTTGTCTATGGTATCATTTTGTTTCTGTATGTTTAGAGTTAGCTTTGCAGCTTGCCCTGGATTTATCAGCTTATTAGGACAGACCCCATGTCGCTCACTCATCTCTATTACAAATAATAAGATGGTTTGGGGGTTCATTCAGATGCTTTAATATATACAAACACATCAGGATGGATAGCAGCATCTCTTAATATGTAATACCTAACTAACAAACAGAGCTTACATGCATACATGTTCACATCTCAACAGCTATCTACAAAATGGCAGTCAGGCTCGCACATGCTCAATACTTCTACTCAACTGCAGGCCCTTGGATAGCTTCTTAAAAGTATATACACATGCATATTGATCTACATCCTCCCTCTTAAAGATGGCTCTTCATGCAAAGGAATATTAGAGACAAGCATGCATTACTATGTACATTAGAAACAAAATACAATGATCATGTCTATGTTGCTTCATATTTACTACAGGGTTTAGAGATTTGACCATATCTCATAACATAACAGTTGGGACTAGATTTAGCAACAGGGACAGTCTGCGGTGCACAAACTGTATCGGGAACTTCTGGATTCTTGATAGGAACAGGAATGTCCTGTGGAACTTCCTCTGGAACTGGAACACCAGACAACTCAATCTGAGATAAAGAGTCTTTCTCACAGGCTATTTGCTGTGGTATAGGCTTGGATACCAGTCTCAAATGTTTCTGATTCTGCCTAAAAGTTGCTCCTTCTGATTCTATAATGTATGATCTCGGTTCTGGACAAATATTCTTCATGACACCACTCTGATCATAACCTTTGGATGTTTGCATCCTTAGCACTTCTCCCTCTCGTAATGGATTGAGCAGTCTACTAGTCTTATTAAAGTAGGACTTCTGGAATAGGCATTTCCTCAACAGATTGTTTTTTACTGATCTGTTGTTCATGACACATGGAACTAGCAATTGACTACTGAGTGGTAATGTGGTTCTGGTTTGTCTCAACAGAAGCCTCTGAGCAGGTGAACCAAGGTGTTAATCACAATGAACATTTCTGAGATTTAAGTGATTCAGGAAAACATCCTATTATCTCATTTTGATTTCTCAAGTAACTGTTTTGCACTTTGCAATGCACGTTCTGCCAAACCATTTGACTGTGGGTACTCTGGACTACTTGTCACATGAGTAAAGTCCCATTCTTCAGCAAATCTTTTGAACTAGTAGCTTGTAAACTGCATTCCATTGTCAGAAATAACTGTGCAGACTACCATGTACAGCAAAATGACTTTTCATCATAGTATTGAAAGTACTGGATGCTAGGTTAGGAAGTAAGTTAATCTGGAACCAACTTGAGTAAGAGTTTACTAGCACCAAATAATGCTGACAATTCCACTCAAAGATATCAGTGGCTACTATCGAGCAAGGTAATTCCACAATCTGGTTAAGCTGAAATAGTTCTTTCTGTTGACAAGGCTTACTACTATTACATACTGAACAAGGCGAAAGTGCTCTGTCAATGTCTTGTGGCATAGAAGGCCAAAACACTATCTCTCTCACTCTTCTTTTGGTAGATTCTGTTCCTGTGTGACCATGATGCAAGAAAGTAATGTACTCAAGTTGCAAGGATTTTGGAACAATTATTTCTGAACCTTTCATTATGATACCATTGTCAGATAAAATCTCATCTCTATGGAAAATAAGATTGCACTTCTTGAGGTAAACTAGATTGCTTTGACTGCCATCTGATCTCTCAGCTCATCAAGACGTGTGGAAGAAAGATTTCTCACTTCTATGACTTCAAAATCATCTAGCAATTACGAACCTTGATTGCCATTCTGTTCAATGGTATTTCTGGGTGATCTGGATCAGCAAGATAAAGAAGTCTGCCTTTCTTGTAGACAAAATTGAAATTGTACTTTTGTAATCTCAGCATCATACGTTGCAGTCTGGCTGGAGCTGAATACATTGGCTTACTCAGAATTGTGACTAGTGGTTGGTGGTCTGTTTTGATCTGGATAGGTCTGCCATAAACATAATCATGGAGCTTCAAACATGCAAACACAATTGCCAAAAGCTTTCTCAGTCTGCGGGTACAGCTGCTCTGTTTGGGTAATAGTTCTCAGTGCATAGGCAACAGGTTGATCCTCTTGTAGAATTACTGCACCAAGTCCAAATTTTGAAGCATCACCAGAAAGTGTAACTGCTTTGTGAACATCAAAGTATCTGAGCGTAGGCAGACTAGCACTTCTCTGCTTCAGGACATCAAATGCTCATTGGCATTAGTCGGACCAAAACCAGGATACATCTTTACATGTCAGCTCTCTGAGTGGTGCTAAAAGTTGACTCAAGTCTGGAATGAACTTGCCTAGGTAGCTGACCATGCCAAGAAAACATTGCAGGGCTTGAACATTTTCTGGAGCTGGCATCTTGGGAATGGCTGTTTGTTTTGAAGGATCTGGTAGTAGCCCTGTACCTGTGAATAAATGACCAATATAAGGAACTTCTTGTAGCCTGAATTTGCATTTCTGTGCATTGAGCTTAAGATTCACTTGACGTGCCCTTTCTAGAACTTTTCTGAGGTTTCTGTCATGTTCTTCTTCATCACAACCTCCTACCAGTATGTCATCTACTATAACAGCAGAAGGATACCTAGAAATAAATTGCTCCATTGCACACTGAAAGACTTGGATCTACCTGAAATGAATGAAAGCTGAAAACGCCGACAATGAGAAGACCGACACCGGAAGACTGACAATGTAAATAAGCAACAATCAGGAATCCCGAAGCTGAAAACACCGACATGCGAAACAAGCACGACTGTGTAAGTATGCGATAGTGACAGACTTTAGGGTTAGGGTAAGGTAAGTGTGCATTAGTGACAGACTTTAGGGTTAGGGTGCAGGTAAGGTAAGTGTGCGATAGTGACGGACTTTAGGTTTAGGGTGCGGATAAGGTAAGTGTGTGATAGTGACGTACTTTAGAGTTAGGGTGCGGGTAAGGTAAGTGTGTGTTAGTGTCGGACTTTAGGGTTAGGGTGCGGGTAAGGTAAGTGTGCGATATTGATGGACTTTAGGGTTAGGGTGCGGGTAAGGTGAGTGTGCGATAGTAACTGACCTTAGGGTTAGGATTTGGGTTAAGGTTAGTGCATAGATAGTTGTGCATGTAAGGTTTAGTGTAGGTTTGTTAGGTTTTTTGGTGTGCTTGTGTTGTGTGTGTGTGTTTTTCAGAAACGGATTTGTTTTGTTTTGTTGACCGTTAGGATTGTGGTTTGTCGGGCATGTGAACTTTTGTGTTTTTCAACTGTTGATGTTGTTTTGTTGGTGATCTCATTGTTGGTGTTTTCGCTTGTTGGTGTTATGAGGTAGATCCAACGACTTCACATGCAGAATTTATTCCAAATGGCATTCTCAAAAATCTGTACCTGTCAAATGGAGTACTGAATGTAGGGAGCATCAAGGATTTTATGTCAAGCTGAATTTGCCAAAATGAACTCTTTGCATCTAAGACAGAAAAAATAGTGGCATTTAGCATCAAAGCTGCAACTTGTTTGACTGTACACATTGGATGATGAGATCTTTTTAGTGCTTTGTTCAAATCTCGTGGGTCAATACATATTCTGATGTCATCTGAGCTTTTCTTATGAGGTACCACCATGGAAAATACCCATTCTGTTGGAGTTTCCACTGGACAAATTACACCTTGTCGCACCAGTTATTCTAACTCGGCTTTGACTATGTCCTATATGGCTATTGGAACTTTTCATGCTGACCTGATAACTAGTCTGACCTCTGGTTCTATCTTCATGGAGCACACAACTGGAAGTTTGCCTAGTTTGTCTTGGAAAAGATCTGCATTGGTAGAAAAAATGTGCTGGATAAAATTAGAGTATTTTTTTTTTTTAAGCTAACTTGGTGGACTTCCTTATCAAAAGAAAGCAGTCCCATTTTCAAAGAGTCTTTGAGCCCTAATAATGACTGGATATGCCTTTTGACCACATAAAATAATAAGTTGTAGCTTCTCCCTGCAGAGTAACATGAACGCACTACTGAGCCTTTGGTTTGAATTTATTCACCTCCATAAGCAATGTTTCACACACCTTGCCAAATCAAGCCTTTCCATTTTACATGCTCCTGCAAATGTTTCCGCAGACATAACATTGCACTTAGAACCTGTGTCAACTTTGAGCTCTGTGGGTTTGCCACTTATCCGAACAGTACAAAATACTTCATTCTTGCCCCTTAAATCAACTGCATTGTCTGTTTCATGAAGTACTGACACACCATCAACACACAGAGTATCAGCAAGTGTACTCCATAGCTTTCTAATTGATCGACTCATTTCTTAATATGTTCCCTTTTAATGAAAGAGTGTGGGCCTTTTGATTTACACAGTCTTTTGAAGTAATTCCATTTATTTCATTTGTGGCACTGTTAACCAAAAGGTAAACATTTTTTCCTTTTTAGATTCATAATTACTGCCGCAATTACAATAGTTGACAATGAAACTGGGTTGGGGCCCATGCTTTGAGAGTGCTGACTCACTCTTGTGCATCACTGAGGCTGTGCAAAGTCTGAAATTTGCTTGAAAGTACCATGTGCTGCATACTATCAACATAAGCTTTATCACTGTGCCTTCTAGGGCTGCTCTCATTTGTAAGCATATTTCTGTGCTTTTTTGTAAGCTCGTATATCTGACAAATCTCAATGGCCTTATTCAAAGTTAAATCATTGTCACAAAGCAAAATCTTTCTCACAGCATCATCTTTTATGCCACACGCAAGTCTGTCCTTTATCAATTCTTCCCTTAAATCACCAAATCTGCACGTTTTAGCCTTATTTCTCAGGTCAGTTATATATGCTGTAAAGGATTCACCAGACTTCTGATCCCTTGTGTAAAATAAGTGCCTTTTCATTGTAACATTTATCTGGGGGTTACACATTTCTCTAAATTTATGTTTTAAGCATTCTGGGTCCTCCCTTGACTCAGCCTGTACAACAATATGATGGTTTTCCCCCTCTCCAGCATAAATAGCAATGACCATTCCCTTTCTATAGTTTCTGACCTAGCTAAATTAAGTTGAATAAATTCCTTTGTATGGTCATCTTTATTAGAAAATGCAGCCTGCATGAAAATAATATACTCTTGCTCAGACATTCTCCAATTCTCAGCAATATTACTGTCAAACACAAGTGCACTGGGCTTTCAAAATCCATCTGCCATGCCCACAAAGTATACACAAGCACACTGAAAATATGGGCCTTGTAATTATGTATGAACAAACAGTTTTGTGAGCTTGTAACAACATCCAAATACACAATGCACTCTTTGAAATATTTTTCTTTGTGAAATATGCTCTGTAATGGCTGTACTCTATGAAATATGCCTTGTAATGGCTGTACTTTGAAAAACACCTTTACTATAATACTGCACAAACGTGAACACTTTATTCACTTCTGAAATCTTGGATATCTTTGCTTAATACAAAATTACATATGCTTTGTGAAAAAAATGCCATAGTTTCCCTTTATTTTATTTGTCTTATGCAGTCGGACTTTATTTCAAACATTTTGTATAGTAATTCAAATATTTTATCAATATCATACATATTTGTTTATGCAAAAATGATTTAGAGTGTTCTGTATGCCTTATTTCATATTATGCAAAAAGAAATAGTGCTGAGCAAGATTTTATACCTGAAATTCATTTCTGATCTGCTTTACGAAGTATGCACAGTTTTGGGATAGTCCATTGCTATGTATTCCACCAGCATCTGGTAAAGTGCCTTAAATCATTTTTGCCAAGCTGTTTTAAACATCATGCCTCTTTGGTATGCAGCTTCTGACTTTAGGGCTTTTTAAATATGCAGCTTCTAGTACTATGTCTTTTTAGACATACCACTTCTGTCACCATGCAGCTCGTTTATCTCTGTTACAAATAATAAGAAGGCTTGGGGTTTCGTTCAGATGCTTTAGTATTTACAAACACATCAGTATGGATAGCAACATCTCTAAATATGAACAAACTAACTAACAAACAGTGCTTCGATGCATACATGTTCACATCTCAACAGCTAACTACAAAATGGCAGTCAGGCTCGCACGTGCTCAGTACTTATACTCTAGTACAAGCTGCTGGATATCTTCTTAAAGGTTTATACACACGCATATTGATCTACAACCCAGAACAGTTTTTCATTATTAATATGAGTGTTTCGATTGACTGAGTCATAGTTTTTTCTTATCCTTGATGATAAGATGTTTTGCTAAATTTCTTAGTTCTGCTAGCAAAATAGAAAATGTTTTGTTTTTGTCTAGATCGTCCAGGCTTTGTCTCTTTGTTGTATTTTTTAGTTGTTTAGTTGATAAGGATAGTCTTAGGGCAGGGTTGGCTTTAACTTTTTTTGCTCTGGGTTTGTGTATGTGGGTGGGGAATAGTGTGTTGACCTCCTAGAAAAGTTTTATTGAATTTAGAGATAGCATCATCTATGCGGAGTGTATTCTGTGACTCCCAGTTAAGGAGCTGTAATGTATTAATAAATGTATCTTCATGAAAAGTAGTATGTTTTCCTATCAGGCAGTTGCTCTAGTGTCTTATGGTGTTGATTGTTAAATGATCACTTCTTCGTGATGAGATTTTATTTGCAAAGGATGTTATGATCACATTCTAACATTTAAAGCAATCCAACTCAGATGCAGCATGCTTTCTTATGTCCAGGCAAAAAAAAAAAAAAAAAAAATTACTTAGGTGAAGACTTTTTTTGATTTGCATGCAAGTCTTTTTGAAGGTCTGTAATTTCAGTTAGCAACAGATGAACTAAGACAGCCTACTGGTTCAGAATACTTAGGGATGCTTTGGAATACCAATTTTCTTAAATCAGTAAGGAGTGCCCTTTTAAATTCTTCCATTGCCAAGGTTTCCAGAATTTTATTTACACTGTTTACATGAAGTTATAGCCACTGTTTCAAAATATACATTAAATCAGCCATATATGACCTTACTGGCCTTTTAGTACTGAATACCAAGTTGTAAAACTTAAATGGCTTAACTGCAGGGATGCTCCAGCTCCTGCAAAATTTCTCATTTCATATCTTTTGGAAGTTGTATAGATCAGCATTCAAGATTTCAGAAATGCTTTCTCTGACTCTCTCGTCTCGTGTGAGGAAAGTATCCTAACCCAGATTTCCAGAAATGCTTTCTCTGACTCTCTCGTCTCGTGTGAGGGAAGTATCCTAACCCAGATTTCCAGAAATGCTTTCTCTGACTCTCTTGTCTCATGTGAGGGAAGTATCCTAACCCAGATTTCCAGAAATGCTTTCTCTGACTCTCTCGTCTCGTGTGAGGAAAGTATCCTAACCCAGATTTCCAGAAATGCTTTCTCTGACTCTCTTGTCTCGTGTGAGGAAAGTATCCTAACCCACATGGCTTCACACTAATTTTCTCTCTCTCTGTCTAGCTGTGGACTGATCAAAATCTACTAAATAAGCATTTATGCTATGCTCTGCTTTGAGTTTCTTTATGTGTTCACTGTGTTTTGGGATTCCCATTGAGGTGAGGAGCTGTTTCATAATTGTATATTCCTGTTTTTGGAGACTTAA